>NW_026875738.1:0-184829 GCF_032173495.1 Musca vetustissima | reverse complement strand
TTATGTTTTACAAAAACAAACTTATATGTGGTTGTTGTATCGTTTGTTGTACAACAACACTTGACCACAATGACCACAAAAGTAGAACACATGTGTTTATATGAATGTTACCAAAATACGTCGACGTACGAATTTTCACAGTTGAAAAAATTCAAATCTGACAGAACGTAGTTTTGTTTTTTTTCTTTTGTTGAAAATAGAAACAAAACATGAAGAAAATATATTTTTTTCAATAAAAATGTGAAATATTTGAACAAATTTAAAAATATTTAATTTTGTTTCGCGATTTTGTTTAGTTCTCAAAGAGATGTGTATTCGACGTATTTGGGTAATACGGCCGTACACAACATTTTACAGCCTTACCTAAAATTCAACTAGCTCGTTCGACGTTTTTCACCACAAAAGTAGAGCACATGTATTTATATGAATGTTACCGAAATACGTCGACGTACAATTTTTCAAAGTTGAAAAAAGAAACAATTTTTTGTTGAAAGAAGAAACAAAACATAAACAAATATAATTTTTTTCAATAAGAATATGAAATATTTGAAAACATTTTATAATTTCTTAATTTTATTTCGCGATTTTGTTTAGTTCGCTAAGAAAAATGGATATGACGTATTTCGGTAATACGGCCGTACAAAACATTTTGCCATTGTGGGGAAGTTGAATATTTTTGTACTCTTCGTTGAATTTTAGGTAACGTTCATGGCCTATAAATAAGGTCACCCAGGGAGACCAGCTGATAATCGATACCTCTCAAGTTTGCTGTCAAAATGCGTTATTGTGAATTGACTTCCATTATGAAAACGTAAACAAAGTCGAAATTTTTAACATTAGACTTGAGAAAAAACAGCTGTTTTCCGATTTCGATTGCTACCTTGGTGACCTTATTAATAGATCTTTAAAAGTGGAGAAGTTGAATTTTTCTGTACGCCCCGTCGTATTATAGGTAACGTTGTTATTTTAAAAACGTAAAATGTTAGAATCCTCAAAATATTGAGGCAGATTGAGTAAAGTGAATACGGGAGGACATTTCATAAAGAACAATTTCAAATTGTATGCGTACCCAATTTTCCCGTTGCAATTTTTCTGATTTCGATTGCTACTTGGGTGACCTCAAGATCTATAAATAAGGAGGTCACCCAAGTAGCAATCGAAATCGGAAAACAGTTGTTTTTTCTCAAGTCTAATGTCCAAAACATGGCCTATAAATAAGGTCGTCCAGGGAGACCAGCTGGATATCAGCTGTCTCTCAAGTTTGCTGTCAAACTACATTATTGTGAATTGACTTCAATTATGAAAACGTAAACAAAGGCCAAATTTTTGACATTAGACTTGAGAAAAACAGCTGACTTTCGCTAGCTGGGTGACCTTATTAATAGATCTTGGTCAAAAATTTCGACTCTGTTTACGTTTTCATAATGCAAGTCAATTCACAATAATGCATTTTGACAGCAAACTAGAGTGGCGCAGATATCAAGCTGATCTCCCTGGGTGACCTTATTTATAGATCTTGGGTGACCTTATTTATAGATTTTGGGTCGTGGAAAATATCGATAACATCGAAAATGATCGAAGTTGAAAGGAATGTTAGCAGTCGTAACATCGACCAGGAGCTAAAAATCGACCATAAAACTGTTTTAAAACATTTACAATTAGTAAGTAAGTAAGTAAATTTTATTGAGTCTCTTCTTCTTTTCGATAACATAAACATTTACAATTGACCAGAAACGACCTGCGTGAAGTTAGCAACGTTGCTAACTTTCGATAACAACATTTTTAACAAAACTACAGGGTGACACAGAACGACCAAATTTTACATTTAGTACCTTTTTTGCAACTGTGATAAAAATAAATTTAAAAACCAAATTATGAATGAATATAACGAACAAATTTACTAAGATTGTTGTATAATTTATTTTATTGTCTCCATTTACAGATTAATCTGTAATATTCCAGTAACAGCAGTTATAAATATGACAAATTTTTAATTTGGAGGCCACTACTTCTAAGGTCAGAAATCTGGATCTGGAAGCTTCATATAAAAACGTACATAATAAACTCGATGTCGGATGAAAGAGGAGATCCTCACGAACAATTTGGTGTATTGCATGAGCTCCTACTCAGTTTTTCGTTGAACAAAGTTTCCAATTTTCTGGTTTCCAACTGGTGGTCAGGACAGAAAACTGGATCTGGAAGCTTCAATATAAAAACGTATACCATAAACCCGATGTCTAATGAAAGAGGAGATCATCACGAGAAATTTGGTGTGTCGCATGAGCTCCTAATCAGTTTTTCGTTGAACAAAGTTTCCAATTTTCTGGTTTCCAACTAGTGGTCAGGACAGAAATCTGGATCTGGAAGCTTCAATATAAAAACGTACACCATAAACTCGATGTCTAATGAAAGAGGAGATCCTCACGAGCAATTTGGTGTATCCCATATATTCGTAGTAAGTTTTTCGTTGAACAAAGTTTCCCATTTTCTGGTTTCCAACTGGTGGTCAGGACAGAAAATTGGAAACTTTGTTCAACGAAAAACTGAATGCAATACACCAAATTGATCGTGAGGATCTCCTCTTTTATCCGACATCGAGTTTATTATGTACGTTTTTATATTGAAGCTTCCAGATCCAGTTTTCTGTCCTGACCACCAGTTGGAAACCAGAAAATTGGAAACTTTGTTCAACGAAAAACTGATTAGGAGCTCATGCGACACACCAAATTTCTCGTGATGATCTCCTCTTCCATTAGACCGAGTTTATGGTGTACGTTTTTTTTATTGAAGATTAATCTGTAAATGGAGACCATAAAATAAATTATACAACAATATTAGTTAATTTGTTCGTTATATTCATTCATAATTTGGTTTTTAAATTTATTTTTTTTTTTTTTTTTTTTTTGAATTTTGTCACCGGCGAGGGCAAACTAGGGTTGGTCGATTACCCTAAGTAATCATGAACCACAGCTGTTCAATCGATTTTATTGTTTATCGATATGTCGATTTGTGTATCGGTTTACTTGTTTTGTCTTCATTCGTTGCTTTGTTGTGTTTTTCGTGGCGTTTATAAACTGATTTTTGCTTTATGAATGAATTTACGAAGATCATGTAATAGTGGAATAGAGTGAGTGCTTAATATTTGTGATAAGTTGTTGAAGTTCCCGAAAAAGGCAAAATCTTTCCTAATTGTGGTGTATTTGTGGCAGCTGAAAATGACATGGTCATCAGTTTTTGTTGTATTGCAATTCTCGCAGATGTTTGTGCTGGAAACTTTTATTTTGTGCAGATAGGTCTTTCCATATGTATGACCTGTGTAGAGTCTGTTAATCAATTTTATATGCGCAGGTGGTAAAGTGGTGCCGGAGTGCCAGTGTTGCTTTGGAGGTTCCGGAAAGAATTGGAAAAAGTAAGTTCCTTTGGTTCTTGAAGTTTCCTTGTAATTGTTTACCCATTCATCCCATAGGATTTGGTGTATTTTTGTGCATCCGTCTTTAACAGACAAGTGCGATGGTCCATATAAACGTGAGTGAAGTTATGGGTGAGTGCTTAACCTTGTGGATTATTTCACTGGCAAGATAGTTGTATGAGGTGTTGTTTTGCAAGAGAAATAAGGCATTTTTGCTGTCGGTAAGAATTACCGCTTTTTCAATTCCATCTTCCATGATGATATCAATCGCTTTATTTATAGCGTGAAGTTCTCCCATTAGAGATGATAATTTGGAGCATATTTTGAAAACGAAATTGTGATCACATGAAATGTTGCACACTGCGCAGCCAGTGCTATTGCCAGTGACTGACGCATCTGTTGCCCATATAGAGGTGCCAAAGAATTGGGTTTCATTGAGTTTTTCTTGGAGTATGGCTTTAAAAAATTCCTTTGACTGATTATTTTTGAAGGATTTAAAGATGTCCAATAGAAACGTTATTTTATTTGTTGATGTAACATTTACATTAGTATTTATGTTGTCAAAGATGTGTTTGAATTTGGTATAAACTCTGCCTAGACTGGTTTTTGCAGAGTGAACCAAGGTGATTTTGTCATAAATGTTTCTGTGGAATAATTTGAACTTGATCAATTCTTTAGAGGCTAAATATTGCGATCGTTTTTCGGGCGGTAGACATACCGCAAGAGTATAGATTGTATGTACTGGAGTAGAAGGTGTAAGTCCTAAACTTCTAAAATTCTGATTCTGAAAACTGGTCACTTTGCGGTTTATGTATGTTGGCATGAGTGCCATTGATGATATTGAATATTCGGTTTCGGAGCATATTAGCGATTTTGATAGTGTTATTGCCGTTTTTGGATTAATTCCTTTTTGGACCAAATTGATCATTTTAAGTGCATTGAGCGAATTTTTACATGAAGACATAACATCCTCATAGTGCTCCTTTAATGTAAGACTATTTTTAATGTTTCTTCCCAGGAATTTTATCATACTGACAGTTTTAATTTCAGTGCCTTGACTGCGTATGTTAGGTTTTTTCCTAGCTCCTTTAGCTACATACATTACAGCGGTTTTTCAACATTCTGCTTAAGGTTTAGTTGCGATAACATTCGCTGAAAAGTGTTTAGTTTTTGTTGTAGATTTTGATTAGCAACATCGAAGTGTTTATTAGTAGATAGAACAACGAAGTCATCTGCGAATTGAAATGTGTATGTGTTTTCATCAATGATTCCATGGAGGCCTAGGGTGTAAATGTTGAAGAGTGTAGGGCTCAAACAACTCCCTTGAGGAAGTCCATTGTATATCTCTAGTTCATTTTTTCCCATAATTAGAACTCGGAGTTCCAAAAAACTGATAATCCATGCTATG
This sequence comes from Musca vetustissima, assembly GCF_032173495.1. NCBI lineage: Eukaryota > Metazoa > Arthropoda > Insecta > Diptera > Muscidae > Musca > Musca vetustissima. The sequence continues at coordinate 180,012 of NW_026875738.1, read as the reverse complement.
ATATCAATAGGGCAGTGTAGTTCACTTAGAATTTTTTGTAGAGTATCGATCTTTACGCAGTCGTATGCTTTTTCTATATCTAATGACAACATGATTACTTTATCTCCCCTTTCTTTGTGATAGCTAATGGTGTGTAGAATGTCATTGATGCACATTGAGGCTGAAAGGTGTTTCCTATATGCATAAGTGTTGGCAGGTAATATATTGTTTTGATTCAAAAACTTTTGGAGTCGCTCCTTGACCATTAAGTTTATGTTTTTTGCGAAGACAGAAATAAGGGCAATTGGTCTGTAGTTGATTATACAATCAAGGTCCTTCCCCCCTTTTTGGAATAGGGACAATTTTTATCTTTCTCCATTCTTCTTTTATATCACAGTTTTTCCATTGAGTATTCATGGCAGCAAGTAGATTTGTCTTTGAGTTCTCTGAGAGATGACTTACCATCTCATACGTAATACCATCAAGTCCAGCCGCAGATGGTTTCGTTTTACATTTTAAATGTTTTGAAAATTCCTGAAAAGTGAAGTTTGTGGTTGTGTGGTGTTCTGGGACATTGAAGTTAACAGGAGTGTTGTCGGGAACTTGATTCCTTAAATCGGTTAAAAAGTTTTTGTCATTTTCAGATGACCATTTCGATTGTGTTGAAGTTGAGAGTAGCGTATTTTTACACCCGCGAATAAGTCTAAATAGACCCTTTGGTTTGGAACATTACTCAAATGTTCCACATTCGTTTTAAAAGAGTTATTTTTTGCATATTTAACTGAGTTCCGAAAGTTTTTTTTTTTTTTTTTTTTTTGCTTCAATAAGTTTTTGAGCATTAATATTGTTGTTGTGTAAATCGAACACTTTTTGGGCTGCAATCTGTAGTCTGTGATTCTTTTCGACAACTGAATCCCACCATGCCTTTGGTATATTTTTTTCATTAATCGTATATGTCGATTTTTTTATATGTTCTTTAAAGGTTTTGTGAATCTCATTGAAAGATGGATTTAGAGATGAATTCTCTAAACTTTTAAGGAGCTTATTTTTGGCTAACAACTTTTTTGGCTTTTTATTATAACTGGAAAATGATGGCTTCCACCAATTGAGGAGGTATTGACATCCCATAACACGTTTAAGGCGGTGTTTGTAAACGTCAGATCTAACACCGACCCTTTTGGCTCATTTAGCCGTTTTTTAAAAGTGTGTTTACCGTTGTTTAGTACCCGAAAACTAGATAGATCGAATAAGTTTTTGACAACTTTTCCCCTTTGGGAGTCAAAGGAGTCACCGTACGATGTATGTCGAGCATTGAAATCGCCGCATATGAATACATTTGTTTTAGTTTCAAGAAAACACATAAGTTTTTTCAAGTTCGCTTTTAATTTCGTTACACTTTAGTGAATGTGGAAAATATATGGATACCAGAGTAATATTTGTTGAAAGACTTGTGGTTTCACAAATTAGTATATCAAATAAGGTCGGATAGGCTATTTTTTTAAATTTAAAATTTTTGTGAATTATAAACGCGACGCCACCATAGTTATCATTTCATTTTTTAGATAGATAGATTTTTTAGATAGAATATTATAGTTTAACATCGACGTGGAATTTTTACTCTCATCGATATTGAAAATTTCACTTAATATACATATATCAATGTTAAGCTTGTTTAAGTGGAACTCGAGGGAACTTTTGTTTTTGTTTAAACTCTGTATGTTATATTGTAAAAATGTGCATATATTATTAATTATGTTTAATTAATTAATTTTTTATTTCTTTTTCTAGGAAGTTTGGTCTGTTTTATTTGGAGGTCCCAGGATTTGAAGAATCATTCTCAAAGTAATTTGAATCGGGAACTGTTGTGGAAGAGATTGTTTTCTGGAAACTTTTTAGTATATCCAGGCCTTCTGGGCAATTAAAATTGATGAGTATTTGTGACATTTGTGCTGGAAATGCTGAAAATTCTTTTTCTAGGTCCGAAACTTTCGAAAATTTTGGATGTTTGTATACAGGTGTGGCCGGAACCACCTGAATCGGATTTGCTGTGGGAAAATTTGGTATAGGTCTTTCTTCTGTTTATTTCTTCGTGAATATTTCTTTTTGGTTTTGAGTTTGTATTTATAAGAGGAAATTCATTAATATAATTTTCATCCGATAAAATGCTGTAGTAGTTTTTTTGTTTCTGGATATTTTTGTAATACCTCCTTCCTGGAGAGGTTGGAAAGAGCCATTATGCTTTTTATATTTTTCTCTTCAACCCATTTACTGCATTTTTTGAATTCTGTGGATATGTGATCCGTATTGTTACATAAAATGCATCTTTGAAAATCACATCTGTCTTTGCATGATGTTGTTGCTAAGCACTCCGAACATTTTTCCTTTTTGCACATATTAGGACATACAAATATTTTTCCACATTTTAAACATTTTTTTCCGACCTGCAATGAAGAGCTATGTGACCAAGTCTGCCACAGTTTTTACATTGACGAATAGGAGGGACGTAAAGATCTGGAACAATCTTGCACCCACACATATATAATTCCTGAGGTACCCCATCGTAGATTATACCTATTTTAACTGTTTCTGTGGGCTCTAATTGACCTTTTTCATTTTTCCTCATAAATGTATACACAGGCACAACATCCATGTCATTGTTTTCTTGTATAGACTGCATTATGGTTTCACCAAGAATGGTTTTAGGAACATTTTTTATTACATAAAATTTCTGCACATATCGTTCGGGGATTTCAGCCTTTAATCCTCTTGATATTAGAGATTGATTTTGAGCAAATAAGTTGGCAGCAGAGTAGTTGTTAAAAGTCAATCTATATATATTGTAACCAATGTTTTTACAAACATAGTTGGTTGGCATTCCAATTGTTTGAAGCAGTGCATATAAGTGCAATGCGGAGTTCTTTCTACGTGTACAAATTGGTGTATTTGATGTGACCAGCACATAAAATGGCCCATATGTTTGCTTGTTATTTATGTTTTGTTGTTGTTTTTTCGTTCGTAAACTGTAAACTGAGTAGCGACTGTAAATTTATTTTTAATTTATTTATTTTATCACAGTTACAAAAAATGTACTAAATGTAAAATTTGGTCGTTCTGTATCACCCTGTAGTTTTGTTAAAAATGTTGTTATCGAAAGTTAGCAACGTTGCTAACTTCACGTAGGTCCACAAACGGGCAAAATTAGTCAACAGGAGAGATGTCGTGTTCCACCAGGCCAACGCTAGGCCACACACATCTATAGTGACTCACCAGAAACTTTACCACTCATTATGAAGTTACCTTTAAAACGGCAACAAATCATACAACAAAACGGTCATGGTTGACCCAAACTGGACATCATGTTGAATAAAGTACCATAGTTCATATAAAAATAATGGATTTCTTTTTCCCCAAGTTAATATACAGCCTTATTTTAGATATTCGCTAGGAGATATCTCGCATGTAAAAAGAATTTCGCTTTCACATTCTCGCCTTATTCTGAATGAATAGGGAGACGCAAAAAATGCGAGATGCGGATTCGAGTTTTCGAAAATGGTGGTTGAAAAAATGTGTGTTGTCATATTGTATTGTGTAATATTTTTCAATATTTTATTTATTGATTTTTTATTAAAAATGTTTACTTTTTATTGTTATTTAAACTTTATAACAATTCAAATGTAGAATATCAATAATCCGCTGCATAAATGCTTTGTAATTAAAGAAAATAAATTAAAGTTTAAAAATATGGCAACCTACAATATGACATGTGAAACAGCTGTTCATTGTTTTGATGCAATTTGGTGCAACAACTACAATAGATTACAAATAAAAGAACATTGATTATGATGGCAAAAAACACAACGAATAATGGGAAGAAATCGGCGATTGAATTAATTCACAGTTTATTATTTCACTACATAATTGTGTGCCTTTTTATTTAATTTCGATATTTTATCTCCCCAAATTCTTAAAGTGGGCAGTTATGTTATGATTTGCTCCTACTCCTTTATTTCTTCCTCCAAATCATGCACACGATAATTTTGAAAAAAAAATATTTTTTGTAGCCTTATTTTTGTTCTTTTATAATTTTTATTTAAGTTTTTTACTGTTAAGCGGCTCATCAGACAAATTTGGATTTTCCATAACTTTTAAAATTTTTTTCTTGAGAGACAGACCTCATCCAAAATGCATCAAACTCGACTGAAATATTCCTTATTACCATTAAGGGCCCCATACACTATAAATCATGCCGTCATGCCGATGAACCCCTTTGAGTATATGTGAGATTGACTAGTGTATGGCATGGTACAATTATAAAAGATAACAGCAAATCCCAGCTGATTTGATTCCAACGTAATACTAGTGTCAATATGCATTTGACAAATTATGTTTTTAAAAATCACCCAACAGGAAAATTGGGAACGCATACAATTCGAAATTTTTCTTTATTAAATGTCCTCCCGTATTCAATTTACTCAATCTGCCTGCTGGGATCGTTTGGGGAAGCAAATCTTTCTTCAAGGAACAACTCGCTATTCCCAGCATTTGCATATGTGTTACACCTATATATGACAATGCCTCAATTATAGTAAAGATGTGGAAGTGATAGAAATATAAATTTGATATATTTTCATTCATGTTTTTCAATTTTTATTTTGTGGATTCAAAAATATTTCATTTTCAAAATAAAAATAATTTGATGATAATTTGTTTGTTTGTTTACATTTTTCTGTCAAAAGAGTTGACACTAGTAGAACTTACAACAACAAATTTCCATGTTGTTGTTGTATCGTTTGTTGTACAACAACACTTGCTGTTACCTTTTATTATTATACCATGAGTGTATGGCAAACTCTTCAATCACTATTCAAAAAAATCGATTTTTGTCCCAAAAATTGCATTTTGAGTCGTAAATTCAGTTGTTTTTTATTTCGTCACAATTCTATTATTTTTGTACACAAAATTATTTACTGCCAACTTTCAAAATGAATATTATTCACCAGATTGATAGGGTTTCATTTTCAAAATCAAAACTATTTTGATTTTCTTCATGCATTGTGTGTGTCACACATACATAAATAAACTTTGTTCTGATTTATATTAGGCAGTTTACTTGCGGCAATTTTTATCGTTCTCTTTTTAACTTGCTCCATGCGTCTATACAAGGCAATTTGGTTTCCAAAATATTTTTTTATTTGTTGTTTTTTCATATTTAAATATATATAAAATGTCAACAAATACGAAATACACAAAACGAATTGCCAGAAAATTGTCGGTACGAGCAATTTTTTTTCATTTCTATACCCTTTGCCCCTCTCTCCTACAAACAAAGACTTGCCGCAAGTAAACTCGCCTAATCTAAATCAAGACTTTCAAAAAATAACAAATACTATGATAAATGCTGTACGGCATGATGTATAGTGTATGGGGCCCTTTATTACCATTATACATTCGTTGGCAATCGTATGTCGTCGTTGACACAAAACGACGACGTAGATTAGTATCATAGCCTATAAATAAGGTCACCAAGGGAGACCAGCTGATTATCGATACCTCTCAAGTTTGCTGTCAAAATGCATTATTGTGAATTGACTTCCATTATGAAAACGTAAACTTTTTTTTTTTTTTTTGTACTTCATAGTAGTTGTCAAGTAGGTTGGTTGAATACATTCATGATGTATTCATTCACCACGACTGATTACTGGTTACTTGAAAAACCATATAAAGTACTCTCTTTATTTCTTTAGTTCTTCTTTACATTGAAAATCATTAGCAAAACAGAAGAGATAATAAAATCTATAGAGATATTTTACAATTGTGAATAAATTTAAGTAGTTCTTGTATATGCTGTGCATTCTTTGACTTTAGTAAATCCGGTAAGTTGTTGTAAATATTAAAAATGTTGAAATCTTTCCTTTGTAACTCAAATCTCTTGCAGCAAAAAATTATGTGTTTTTCATCCTCAACAACATTGCATTCATCACATAAATTGGTGTCACATATACCAATTCTGTGGAAGTATTTTTTACAATAAGTGTGACCGGTAAGAAGCCTATTAATAATTTTTATATTTTCAGGTCTCATTTTGGAAAATTTGTGCCATGGCGTTTTTGATGGTTCCGTGAAAAATTGGAAGAAGTAAACCCCCTTGGTTAGAGATGTTTCCTTGTATGTGTCCGAAAATTCGTTCCACAGCTGTTCTTCAATCATTCTATATGCATCCGTAACTGACAAAGAAAGTGGTATAGTGCATCCCACGTCAACTGCATGCTTTGCATAATAGTCGGCTGTTTCGTTTGGTGGAATTCCAACGTGTGATGGAGTCCATATAAGAATGAATTTTTGTATGTTTGAGTTTATAATCTTCAAAATTATGTTTTGTGCAGTAAAGTTGTTGGTGATATTATTTTTCAAAAGAAGACAAGCGTTTTTACTGTCGGTAAATACAGCCGCAGTGACAATTCCTTCTTCAATTATGATATCCACTGCTTTCTCAATAGCATGGAGCTCTCCTGTTAGAGATGACACCTTTTCATCAATCCTAAAAAGAAAATTGCAATTTGAAGAAATATTGCAGACCGCACATCCAGTGCTATTGTTATTTATAGATGCATCCGTCGCCCAAATAGAAACACCTTCCGATTTGAAATCATTTATGATTTTCCGATAGTGAGCCTGAAAGAATTCTCTCGGAATATTGTCTTTTGACAGATTAAATAAGTTTAAGCGGATTTCGACTTTATTTCTGGTGTCTATTTGGTATCCAATTTGCATTCTGTTGATGATGTGTTGGAATTTGATGAAAACGTATGCAATACTGGTCTTATTAGAGATGTTGGAAGAGAAATATTGAAAGAGAGACGGGTTGTGAATTTTTAACCGAATTATTTCTTTTGCAGCTAGGTGTTGTGCTCTTAAATCCGTAGGGAGGATACCAGCGAGTGTACAAACGACGTGATTAGGTGTAGATGGTACAAGACCCAAATTCCTTCTGAGCATCTGATTTTGAAAACTGCTTAGTTTTTTGTTAATGTATGCCGGTCTGTGAGCCATTGACGAGATTGCGTATTCAGTTTTTGAGAAAATCAGTGACTTGCACAAATTTACAGCTTTCATCGGTTGAATTCCACGTGAAGGTCCTGTTATCATTTTTAGGCCATTTATTGTGTTTCTGCAAGCTGACATAACTTCGTCATAGTGTTCTTTTAGCGAGAGGCTATTCTTTATGTGTCTGCCTAAGAATTTAATGGATTTGACCACGTTTATGGGGTGTCCATTTGCCAGAATTTTAGGACTTTTTCGACCGCCTTTAGCAACATACATCACCGCAGTTTTCTCCAAGTTGATGTCAAGATTTAGTTTTCCAAGTAAACCGATAAAAGATGAGAATTTCCGCTGAAGAATTGTGTTGGCATTTTCAAAATCATAACTATTTACCAATAGGATGAAATCATCTGCATATTGAAAGAGATGTGTGTTATCATCAGATATACCATGCAGTCCTAGAGTATAAAGATTAAAAAGTGTTGGGCTTAAGCAGCTTCCTTGTGGGATGCCATTATATATATTTAGGCTGGAGTTACCCAAATTGAGCGTTCTTTTGCAGAGAAAATTTCCGATCCAGATTCTAATTTCTTTTGGAATGTTTAGTTGTTCTAGAATGATTAGTAGGCAGTTAATATCAACACATTCGTATGCTTTGGTAACATCCATGGAAAGCACTAGCACTTTGTCGCTATTTTCCTTATACTGATTAATAGTATGAAGAAGGTCATTTATGCAGGTTGATGTTGAGACATGTTTCCTGTATGCATAAGATCTTGTGGGTAAAATGTTGTTTTCGTCTAGATATTCGTTCAAACGTTGTTTTATCATCAGGTTTATAATTTTTGCTACGACTGGAATCAAAGCGATAGGTCTGAAATTGGTGTGTATATCTAAATCTTTATCCTTTTTTGGAATAGGGACGATTTTGATTTTCCTCCATTCATCTATATAATTACAGTTCCTCCACAATTTATTATATGAAAAAAGAAGATTGTTTTTCGCTTCTATGGAAAGATTGTTAACCATATCATAAGTAATACCATCCTGTCCCGCTGCAGAAGGTTTATTCTTTTTTTGGAGTACATTTTTTAGTTCTTCTAGAGAGAAATCTCTGGATTGATGAGTGTACAGCGTTTTGGTAATTATTTGATTATTGTTGGGAACTTGATTACTTAAATGTTTTAGATACGACTCATTATTATCTGGACACCACTTAGAATTACACTGAGGTTCAAAATAGGATCTGCAACCTTTAATATATCTAAAAAGTAATTTGGAGTTGGAAACCTCATTTAGTTTCTCCAGATGTAAAAACTTGGCTTGCTTTTTAGCTTTCGATACAGCTTTTTTAAAGTTTTTTATTGCCTCTCTGGCATTTGAGGCATTTTCAGTGCATTTATAATTTTCAAATTTTTTTTCTGCTGCATCTTTAAGACGTCTAAATTTTTCTACATCGTCATTCCACCATGAATTAAATTTTGTTTTTGGTCCAATCACAAAAGTGGACTTCTTAATTAGGCGATTAAAATCCGTTTGAATTTCATTCATATCCGATTGGAATTGGAAAGTTGCCAAGTTTTTAAAAAGATGTTTTTTGGCGAGAAAAAATTTTTGTTTTGGCTGAATGTTGCCAATATCTATAATAATTGGTTTGTGATGACTGCCTCCTATTGTTGTATTTTTTACACACCATGTCACTGACAAAATTGTATTAGAAAAGGTAAGGTCCAGCACCGATCCAGGAGAATTATCAAATAGATTTTTCTTAAAAGTTGAAGAACCATCATTCAAGCACCTAAATGAGGAACTATCCATCAATGTTTTTACTGCAGTTCCCCGAACTGTGTCAAAAGAGTCGCCGTAAGCTTTGCATCTAGCATTGAAATCTCCAGCTATTATGACATTTGGTTTATCTTCTAAAAAGGCCAGTAGTTTTGAAAGTTCAGTTTTCAGATCATTTGATTTCACCGAATGAGGAAAGTACACTGATGCAATTGTGAAATTTTGGGATAAATTAGTAGTTGAACATTCTAAAATATCTAGTTTGGAGTTAAAAGTAATTTTTTTCATATTGATTGTATTTTTATGAAGCAGTGCTACTCCACCATAGTTGTCACTTCTTTTCTTGGGGATTAATTTGTAGTTACTAACATATGAGTTAGTAAATTGTTCATCAACATTGAATATTTCACTTAGAATACAAATCTCAATAGAAAATTTGTTTAGATATGTTTCAAGGAAATTCTTGTTTTTGTTAAGGCTTTGGATATTATGTTGGAGGATTCTCATGATTTATGTCCATATAAATATTGGAGCTTATTGCTGAGGATTCTTCTAATTGAGTTGCAAAATTATTTAAAATTTGCAAACCTTCCATGCAATTCGCATTTGAAAGAATTTTTGCCATCTGTTTTGTAAAATCAGATAAAATTTTTTCATAAGGAGTTACTCTGGAATAACTTTCTGATTGAAAAACTGGGTTGCTTGGAATAATGGATTCTGGTTCTGCTGTTATTAACGTCCTTTTTGGAGCAACGGCTGCGACTTTATTGTATTGAATTTTGGTAAGCCTTTGGTTAAATTCTTCATTCAAAGTTTTTTTGGGAGGTTTAGATTTACTGGAGATTTGTGGGAATTCATTTTCATATTGGTTGTCATCAAGAATGGCATAATAATTAGAAGTATTCTTACGCAAACATTCTTTCCTAGATAAGTTAGAAATCGCCATAGATTCTTTGATGTTCCTTTCAATAGCATACTTCGGACATTTTCTCTCATCCATCGCATTGTGGTCATACGAATTACAGAGAATACACCTTCTAAGACTACATAGGTCAATGCATTTGATTGTGGATAAACAAGTATCGCATTTTTGTTCAGTACAGTTGTTGGGACAAACAATATCTTTTCCACAAAGTAGACATCTTTTCTGTGATTTACACCTGATCGCAATATGTCCTAGACGACCGCAATTTTTACAAAGCCGTGACGGTGGTATGTATAAGTCTGCTTCGACAATCGAATTAAACATTTTAATTTCTCTTACTAAGAAATCTGCTACAATGCCGACTTTTATTGTTTGAGATGGCACGTACTGACCTTTTTCATTTTTATAATTAAAACGGTAAACTGAAATAGCCTTAAATTCATTGTCGCAATTGTTTATTTGATCAACGATCGTTTTACCATGAAATTCGGTTGGTACAGATTTAATAATGTAAAACTTTTGAACAAATCTATCCGGTATGAAAGCAGTAAGCCCAATATTTTTAAGATTTGGATGCAACACAAAATTATTGGCCGATGTCGGATTATTAAAGGACAAACGAAAAGTTTTGTATCCTATATTTTTTGCAACAAAATGTGCAGAAATATTGGCATTTTCTAATTTAGCAAAAAGGTGCAGTTCAGAATTTTTCCTTCTCGTGCTAATTGGTTCCTCAGATGTAACCAGGACAAAATAAGGACCAGGATGTTTGTTGTGGTACAGGATTGTTTGGTTTTCATAGGGATTGAAATTGTGGATATTGTTAGTGTTGGCAGGGCTATTACTTGGAAATGATGGGTTGTTGAAAGGTGTTTTGGGATTTTCGGAAATTGCTGGCATATTACTTATATTTGATGGCATATTGGTGTTTTTGTGTTGTATGTTAATATTATTGACTTCATTAGTGTCATTAGTACTGTAGTTAGAGTGTGTAGGAGTAATGTTAATTGTTAACTGATTTTCACTATTGTGTGTTGGGTTAGCAGATGATTGTGTAGAATTGGTGTTAGTTTGGTACATTTTGCTTTGTGCTGGTGATGCTGAATTTTTGAATTTTTTATTTCCAGGTATACTTAAATTTTCAAATCTTCTCCTCGGCTCCAAACGAGGAGGTGGCTCCTCGTCCCCCATTTTCACGGAAGATGTTGAATTTGCAATTTGTTCCAAAAATTAGCAAAAGTGATCCAAAAGAAAAAAGCAAAAATGTGTGGTGTAGGTTAATATGTGGTTAGGTGTGTGGGTGTGTGTGTGTATGAGTGTATATGCAAAATCGAAAATAAAAAAAGCGATCCGCGCGTTCGTAGTCTAGCATCAACAAGAGTTGAGAAGCGACTGCAGAAAACGTAAACAAAGTCGAAATTTTCGACATTAGACTTGAGAAAAAACAGCTGTTTTCCGATTTCGATTCCTATCTTCGTGACCTTATTAATAGATCTTGATTAGTATCCCCAATGTCGTTGTCGACATTTATCGATAACTATTGAAACATTTTTGGTATTCCGTAACAATGTCTTGATTTAGATTAGGCGATTTTACTTGCGGCAATTCTTGTCGTTCTCTTTTGAACTTGCTTCATGCGTCTATACAAGGCAATTCGGTTTCCAAAATATGTTTCTATTTGTTGTTTTTCCACATTTTAATATATATAAAACATCAACAAATACGAAATACACAAAACGAATTGCCAGAAAATTGTCGGTACGAGCAATTTTTTTCATTTCTATTCCCCTTGCCCCTCTCTCCTACAAAAAAGACTTGCCGCAAGTAAACTCGCCTAATCTAAATTAGGACAAAGTGTGACGACGACGATGTCGAAGATTTCTTCGTCATTGTTTTAGTTGACGACTCAAGTGTTGGAACATTTTTTTTAAGAATTAAAAAAAACATGACCGGACAAGAACAGGATATATCATTCTAGAATCTATTCAATGCATAATTAAAAATTAGGTGCAAATAAACAAAGAAAAATATAAGGGATCTATATATAAATCTGAACCGAACTGAATCTGACCAATATCAATTGGGATCAATAAAGTTCTGCCCCTTTCGGATGGAGTGTACTAAATTTTACCCCATTCGGATCATAAAGGTGACCTGTAACTTGTTTAAAGTAAAACATGAATGGAACAAGGTGCATAAGTGGACTCAAAAAGGGAACAACATGAGTTTAGAGGCTCATCTCGGATGACATTTTTACCAAATGTAGGTATCGTCTCCCTTATCACGAATATTTATTTTGTTTATTTTCATGGGAGAAGCCAAACATTCCGAAATATAGACCCTTGAAGTTCCGAAATTCCTTCGCTCATAAGTTCGTCATTTATAGACCGATGAAGGTAATATTGGTATGGTTGCAAAGCGTACACATTATATTTTCACATAAATTCGTTTTAATTAAAAATTATTCAAAATAGCCGGCCTTCGGCCAGTGATTTAAGACATTCTCCTATGGACAGGCAGAAATCAATTGTTTAAACTTTTTTTCAATAACCATTCTTGAGCGGCTATCTATGTCAAATGGAAAATTCGGCTACGCGATTGATCAGTTTAAGCATGCATTTCTTAACAGCCGTCAATAATACCATCAACGGTTCACAAATGACGCTGTTATGAGCGAGCATATGAATTCCGCAACTTCAGAGGTCCATATCTCGGGAAGTACGGATTTCTTCCATGAATGTCATGGGAGAAATATTGGAAATAAGATTTTATTTGTTGTTTTCCAATTAAAAATTGCTTACCATCATTTATAATATTCTAAATCGTCGTAGAATAAGTATTGTTTAAATATTTTTCATAAAAATATTTCGCACAAAATTTCATCTCATTCTCCTACTCCCTGTAATCCAGAATATCTAATTTTTCCCCAAAGCGGATTTCTTCGCTTTCGAACTTTATTCAGAATAAAGCGAAAGCGAGAATGCGAAAAAAATTCACAGGAGAATGTTGTTTAGAATAAGTCGAAGGAGAAGAGCGAGTAAATTCACGTGGAATTGACATCCAGAATAAGGCTAATTATGTCATATCCAGTAATAAAAAAATAAAAGTCGGTATGCCGTATTAGCTGCATTCTTAAATGCGGAATGGGATCAAATATCACCCGACTTTATAACCAAACTAGTCCAATCCATACCTAGGCGTATGAGTGCGGTCATAAAACAAAAATGATGTCCAACAAAACATTAATATTTATTAGAATGCATATCTTAAATTTGTTTGATCTTGTTCCTTTGTTCGAACGCGGTTTTCGTCATCCGCCATCTAGAGGCTAAACAATTAATTTTGTATAACTTTGTTTTTCTTCTATAAAAATAATTATTAATCTATATGAAATTTGCTTATTTGGTTGAATACTTCGTAACTTTCAGATTTTTAAGGGGTATATGAAAATGAATTTTGCATACAGTTTATTCTAAAAATTTAATGCAGTTGTTCACTAGCTAATTGCCTGTATTTTTTGCGCGGGTTTCTGTATTGGCAGAAATAGTTTGAATTCCGGTGGCAGCTCGTCTTCCGAATAAAGTCTGTCCGAAAAATACACTCGGCGAATTCGACAATTTGCATGTATTTGCACTCTCAGCGTTTCAATATAATTCGTTCCATATGCACGCCTTGTAAAGTCTGATAAATTGAATTGTATTTGGTTCCAGCCCTCGTCCAAACGCATTGGCATTGTGCAAATGAAGGGCTTAACGCGTGTCGTCGACTGATAATTGCTGGCACGGAAACGTCTTCGGACATTCTTATCATCCAGTACCTGCAAACAGTGTAATTATGAGGTTGACATTTTTGAATGAAGTTCGACATCGTTACCTGCACTTCAAATGTGAAATACTTTTTTACATTCTTTATTATCATAACCAGAAAAGGCAATTTAATGCCAAGAGTTTTTTTAGGATCTGCTGGACATGTTATAAATGTGGTGCTAACATTAGTACCCACAATTTCAAGAACCAAACTTTGTATATCGTTGTCCGTAATGCGTTTGATATGTCCATTCCTCACCTTCTTGTCCCAAATTTGCAATGGCTTGCTACCTATACTGTAAAGTACAGATAGAAAGCCTGATTGAAATGTATTCTTAAACATACCGAATTTTATAAGAAATAGTACAATTTAGACTGAATTCGTTTCTACAACTCTTTTGCAATTTTAATATGGAAATCGATTGAAGTGTATACAATAAAAATGTGCCGGTCGTCATGTTTACTACATCTTTAACAAAGACGCATGGTAACGCAGACATGACAATACATGAACAGTGTTGCCTGTTTAAGTGCAAAAATCCCCAATTTGGTGATTTTTCTTCGCAAATGGGAATTGGTTTGGGGTCCAGGGGATTTTTTGAGGATTAAGATAACATCAATGATCTTGGTATATAATTTTGAGCAGAAAATAAAACTAAAGTGTTAATCTTTTCTGCTAAAAATTAAAACGGCATTTCTAAGTAATTACAAAACTTGCTGTTACAAATGACAGAACGTTTAGCACCCAACATGAGCATCATAATTATTAAATGTTGTTGTAGCAGCCATATTGCTTTTACACAATGGGCTGAGGTGACGGACGTTGGCCGAGAAGTCGTAGGCCCCTCTGTCGCGAATCGATGATGGCAACCCCAACAACTCTGTATTTGATTTTGTCATTTTTAAATAAAATTTGTATTTAAGGCCCGTACCTAAATTCAGTACATTCGTAACATTCATTGAAATACATGTATTTAACTTTTGAGGTGAATAAAATCGTACGCATATGCATGAATTTAGGTACGACCCTAAAACCATTTACCTAGTCAAGAGTCACACGAGCAAAATTTCATGACAAATTTTCTTCTTAATTTCTTTAAAAATTCGTTCATTGTTGTTTAGGTACGCAATTAACCCTTGCTTCAAATTTATGAGTTTTCTAATTCTTCGACACACTTATTTTCTCGTTTGACCATTGTACATGAAAATTAACAATGGAATTAAAAGAAAAACCTTGTTATAATAAGATCTCTTGAATTACTCGAAGATGCTATAGCCGTGGATTGCAATGAAGACATATTAGCTCTGTCTGTTAATTCGATATTTGGTAACAATTGTTACCAAATGTTGTCTGTTTACACAAAAATCCAGTAAAAGAGAGTCAAGTGAGAGAGCAAGTTTGACAGTTGACCAACAACAAACTTATTGGAGTTTACTGAAAGAATTTTATTCAGTAAGATTTTGCAAACTCAGCATTTTTTGATCAGCTGTTTTATGACCAAACACAAAAATTATTCAAAACATTTTTTTTAATTTGCAAAGTTTAATTTGAAGTTAAGTTGTATAAAAATTACAGAAAATGGATGAAAATTCGTAAGTAATGCAAAGTTTCATTAAATTAGAAACAAAAGGTTTTAATTTTATTAACTGCATTGGTGTTTGACTGCGAACAGAAAACATAAAATGAAAGAAAATGCAAAATTATTCTGCAGCCAACTTCAGTTTTTTACATCGACGCTCATCATGAGATATGGTATTCTCAACTTCCTAATGATCCTCGCGGTATTCTTATTGCAAACCAGATAGACGAGTTCGATTTTACTTCCATTAATGTTCAAGCTCTCCGGACATTTCCATCGTCAGTCCATCGCTCCTTCCGTACACTTCCTGGCAAACCATGGTCTCTTTAAATTCAGACCATATTCCCATCCTGGTCACGGTAGAGAAACCCAGCGATTTCGTGGAGCCCGATCAGCGAACTTTCATGAATTATGACAAAGCCAACTGGCACGGATTCACAAAATTCATTGAGGGCTCCTTAAGTCCTATGCCCCCACCCGTATGTGCCAGAAAGGGTGAGGAGATTTTCCGAGAAACTATTATAAAAGCGGCAAAACGCTTCATTCCCTCGGGCAGAATTCCTATAAAGAGTCCAAATTATCCATCCAGGGCATCCATATTAGCACAGCAACGCGACCAACTCCGTGCCGAAAGCCCCGCAAATGTTTTTGTTTTGATACATCACCTTATTATTGCATCATGGTCCGCACTATAGGGACTTGAGTGTTGGCAGGTACAGTCTAATAGATTCTCCCAATAGAGTCAGTCCGTCCAATACGCACTTGTGAGCAAAAATAAAAGAAATAAATAAAACGCAATAGCATTAGAACTTTTTACTGTGTTAATCTACTTTATTTGACATATATATAATGGAATTGACAATTCAAATCCACTGGGTTAACGAAATCCGATATAATGTAAACGTACTATTACAATAAAGCCCAGGTGATCAACTCTATGTTAAGCAAGTCAGTAACAACGAAGTAATAACAAATGTAATGCATGTCACAATAAATAGGTAGTTCATTTAGCGCAGCTGAAGACTTTATTAACTGTCAAAGTGCGTAATTTCTACAAAAATTCGATGTATAATGTTGCCAAATCCATATTTGGAAATCTGTGAACTGAATGTCACCACCCTTTTTCGGCTTTTCCCAGCTGATAACTTGTCTATTTAATAGCATTATGTGAGTGAGTTCACCAATTTTTTATTGTTGTACCTTCATTGTCAAAAATTACAAAATTTCAAAATATCGAAAACTGGAAAATTAATTATATGGATGGGATTTATAAAGTCCATCTTCGAACCTAGAACCAAACTTAAACCTAAGCCTTGCAAATAAGTCATGAGGGACAAACGTCCATGACAAAATCGTGGATTATGCTAATATAATAAATGGTGGGCATAAAAAGAAATGACACGATTTACATATCCAGAATCGTATATCGCTGACTTAATGTGATAAGACGTTAAATACACATTTTCTAGAAAATTAGATTTAGATTTTTTCCAATAAGTAAAAATACATCGCTAAATTTTTAAAATATAGACTTGTTGCCTTTAACAGCCAGCGAAATGTGTCCATAAAAAAATTATTATCTTATACAACAACGGATTTTTATCGTTAATAAATGTCCCGCCTTGTGATTTTCTCATTGAAAACTTCAAGAAGGACAGAGCAAAGTAAGATAATATAATGAAACCGACTATATAGAGTAAGACTTTATATAAATATTGAAATAAATTAGTATATAATATAATTTATTTCAATATTTTCAAAAAAATCAAATACAGAGTTGCTAGGGTTGCCATCATAGATATATCAAATGAGACTACCTTTAATAAGTATGCAATGTAAAGACACCAAGAACATACCAGTATCATTGTTGTTGTCAGGATTGTGATTTATTAAACGTTGCTTCAAATCGGATAAGTTCATATCGGCAGGCGAATCAGTATTCCGTTGTCTTTTGCACTCATTTTGATTGGGGTTGTGTGTGTGTTTTTTTTTTTGCTAACAACGGTGAAGATGTATCAGAAGTCATAGAAATATTCCATATCAGGAAGAGAGTCAAGCATTTCGATTGCAAATGAATGTGAATTCGATACCTGTTGTTGCAGAAAACCAATTGTAGATGCACGAATACAGATAAAATCAGTACCACGGGTCTATTTACTAGATTTGGGATCAGAGCGGATATATCTTTCTCGTTCCTTTTTTAAACAATTGGTAGGGGAGAGGGGGGCACCTTTGAACTTGGGGCACCTTTGAACAGCGCTCATAAAATCTTGGTTTAACATTTTTCCGACCCGCAACCACATTTTTGTATATGGCAATCTTATTCTCTATCTGCGTAAACCACTTTGGCTTGCTTTTTCAGTTGTCGACAAATTGTGCATGGGTGACCATGTTTTCGCAGTGTCATTGTAAACTTTTATTCATTTGGTTGTAAGGGCGCAGGAAGAATTCTGTGATAGTTTCTTTCGTCGAACAAATTTATTGCATTCCAATAATCATTTCAAACATAACTAATGTATTTTCTTTCATATATATTTATTACAAAAAAAAGTTATTATAAATTTCCGTAAAATGCCATGGGTGGGGCACCTTTGAACATGCCCATTAAACTCGAGTAAAAAACGGAGTTTTTAACTTTTGGCTTCGATTTCTCCAAATTTCAAATGGGTTAATAAGATTACGAAATTAACTGTATTTTTCACCATAGTAATTTTTGTTTTTAAGTCATTTTATGTTTTAATAAATTTCCATCTAAATTTTTTTATATTTTGAACATTTTTTATATATTTTTTAATGAATAAATGCATTTCTGATATGTATGAATAAAATACATACATATTTGAATATAAACACTGTAAAAAACCATGTCGTTCGAAAATGCCAACCCCTAGGGGGGCAGTTTTGAACACTTTGACTTTGTCCATTAAAACAGTAATAAAATATATTTATTAAGCTTAAAGTATGTCATATGTATATTCATTTTAAAGGTTACATATGTATCTATTAGTTAAAATTTATAAGAAACCAAAAATTATAAAATAACAAATTTTATAAGGCTTGAAAGAAAAAAGTGTTCAAAGGTGCCCCCCTCTCCCCTACTAAATAACCAGTAAACAGATACAACTAATTAATTTACGACTATTGGCCTGTTCCCGTACGGCAAGAATGTACTATTTTCTTTACTACGATAACCATTTTTTCCTTACGATATCGAAATAAATTGTAAAAAATAGTAGATTCTTGCAGTACGGGAACAGACCATATATGTTTATATATTTTTACAATGTGACAACATCTGAAAAAATGAACGATAACGAATGATATTCATCATTCGTTCTCGTTCGAATAAAAAATCGAATCGAATCACTCTCTGAATCACCAAGAAATTTGTCCCATCTCTAACAACTTAGAGCATTTATCGAAAATAAATTAAGGGCTAAGCAGAATGCTCGCGTTGAGCCATCCGTTGCGTTTTGTGTTATCGAAAATACAACAACCACAAGGAAACGATAACACTAACGCATGAAGTTGATGTGCGCTGCGCTTTGAAGATAAATATATTTTAACTTTTTGCGTGCGTTAACGCGATAACAAAAAACACTCAACGCGAACATTCTGTTTAGCCCTTTAATTTTAACATCTTGAAAATATGTATAAAATTTAACTTTTTGCGTGCGTTAACGCGATAACAAAAAACACTCAACGCGAACATTCTGTTTAGCCCTTTAATTTTAACATCTTGAAAATATGTATAAAATTTTCACATTTTTTTCGTAATATTGAAAATGATGAATGAAAAGTAAAAAAATTGTCTAGTTTTTATATATGCAGTAGGATGTAAATTTTGTTATCTACATAATGCAATGTGAGAATTATTTTTTCTATTTAGATCCATATGTGATTCATGTAAATATGTTAGAATTTTGGCGTAAAACAAGAAACAAAAAGTTTTAAATAAAAAACTCTGATGACATGAATTAAGAATATTGTTGTATGAACGGGTTAATTCATGTACGTAATTCTGAGAGCGAACTACGTTGTTCGAATGCCCGTCAGAACATGGCATAAGGAGCTGGACCTAGTTCCTATCATTCCTTTATCGGAATAGTTCCAATGAACTAGTTTGTTACGGAACTACCTAAGCGTATATGTTATAATTTAAAGATCTATTTTTTTGTACGTTTATGTCAATTCGTACCTTTTGTGAACAAAAAGTACGCTTGTTACAAAATTAAAAATAGCGCAACTCTAATTACTCTCAATTTACCAATGAGAGAGAGAGAAAAACTCTCAACACCAATCCCAATCACCAATAGTGTAAAACCACGCTGACTCTACCATTCACAGCGTTCCAAGGTATATTTAATAAGGTAGCAGCATCGGCCCAGCTGTTGGTGCAAATAAATGTCAAAAATGTTGTTGTAATGTAGAACCAAAAAATTAAAAAGCAAAATTATAAATGAAAATCTCTGAATTTTTAAGAGCTTGTAGGGCAATATTTTTATCAACATTTTCTACAAGAATTTGTGTAAAAAATCTTATGAATCTGTTTGTTTTGGCAAAATATTTTTGACATATCAAATTACAACAACCGATGTTTGTTGTATAAATTCGCCGATGCGGCTACCGTATACATCTACCCAAGGTATATTTAATAAGGTAGCCGCATCGGCCCAGCTGTTGGACAAATAAATGTCAAAAATGTTGTTGTAATGTTGAACCAAAAAATTAAAAAACAAAATTATAAATGAAAATCTCCGAATTTCGAAGAGCCTTTTTGGCACTATTTTAATTAACATTTTCTACAAGAATTTGTGTAAAAAAATCTTGTCAATCTGTTTGTTTTTGCAAAATATTTTTGACATATCAAAATACAACAACCGATGTTTGTTGTAGAAATTCGCCGATGCGGCTACCTTGTATATCTACCTTGCTTCTACCTTGCAGCGTTCAAAACGTTTTTAGATTAGGTCGGGCAAAGCACAAACCAAACACAACACTCTCATCGCAGAACGAACGAACAAGTTCGACGAATTGATTTTCCAATTTGGATTTTAAGAATTCAATATAGAAAATAGACAATATTTAAGTAAGTATTATAATACGCGTAGTGTATGGTTGCTTCTGCAAGGTAGAGCTCCACTCCTACCATTGAGCGACATGCTTGTGGGGGGTCTCATCAATCGTAAGTAAGGTTGGTGATATGGATATTGTAGTCCAGTCTCTTGATATGTTGGATCGGCAGCAACCTGCGCTGTGTCCATTAGAATTCACCGTGAGTTTGTCTTACCTCGCGAGTTCCACTTGGAGATGAGCCCCTAAACTCTAATTAAGCCGAAATCACTCTTCCATACAATACTAAAAACTTCAATCCACTGGCTATATTTTGTCCAACCCAACTACTGTCCATCCATCTTACCTAACTGAGCAGAAAAGCAAAATTATTTATTTATTATAGTATTAACATTGTAGTAAATACAATGCTAATAAAAAAAGTATCAAGCATTGGCTACAATGGCCATCAGCTAAATCGGTTGACAATTCTTAATAATTTTATTAAATAGTAATTTTAAGATGACGTATGTAGTTAAATATCTTATTAATATTGGCAGTAGTAGATGATATTAAAATATTAGTTCCATCGTTGTTGAGGTAGTTGTGGCGGGCTCTGTCGAAAGCGTTGCAAGTTTCTAAAATATGTTGTGCTGTGTAGACATTTCCATAATGCCAGCAGCTTTGGCCGTGAAGATAGATGAAAAAATAATCAGCAAGGGTTTTAATGGATAGAGTATCGCCATTGGAATCAAGAACTGCGTATGGGGAGACTGAGTTTGTTTTTGAGGCATCAGTGTATAAGAACTGTCAAGACGAGTACTGCGAGGAAAAAAATCGAAAATGGTGTGCATATATTTCGTTTGAAGTTCCACTTTTTCCTAGAATGCTGAGAGATGTATCGCACGATTTGACCGAAAAAAGCCATGAAGGGCATTTAGGTTTAAAGCATGTAACCTTATCCCTAAAGTTTACTATGTTGTTCCTAATAGAATAGTAGACAACTGATGTTTTTTTAGGTTTTCGTTTTGCTTTTAAAATTTTCGATACATCAGTGTTAATAACGGAAGACTTGGATGACAGGATTTTAGGCAGTAACATATTCCTAGACTCGAGAATTCTATGCTCGAGAGAAGGCAATCCAGATTCAATCAGTAAGGTTTTGATGGGAGTAGTTCTATATGCGTATGTGCTGGCCCTGATGCTACCGTGGTATACGGCTTTAATAAGTTTCAAAGTTGAAACAGGACTGTCCCCAAAAAGGTACAAACCGTAGTCAATTTTGCTTAGCACCAATGTTTTTACCAAGTGTGTTAATGTGGGCGAAACTTTTATGTGAAAGGTACTTTATAATGTTTAATCGGGGTATAAGGACCTTTTTTTAATTTAAGTATGTGTTCGTTCCACCGATAGTTTTTTTTGGAAAAATTATACCCAGGATCTTAAGCTTCTTGACGTAGGGAATGCTAACACCGTTGATTATTATGTTGGTGGATTTACAGCTATGCTTCCGACATATATGTAGAATTGAAGATTTTGTAGGAGAAATTTTTGGCACCAGATGTTTTGGCCCAAGTGTTGATATCATTTATGATGTTAGAAAATTGAATGTTGGCAGCATCGTTATCTTTATCAGAGCTCAAAATGTATAGGTCGTCAGCGTAAAGGCAATGATATATTTTAGGATATTGTTTATGATGTTGCTGATTTGATTAAAGGCTATTTGAAAAAGCACTACCGACAGTGGTGACCCTTGAGGTATTCCATTATTCATAGCAAACTGGTTTGAGTAGGGGAGAGGGGGGCACCTTTGAACAGCGCTCATAAAATCTTGGTTTAATATTTGTCCGACCCGCAACCACATTTTTGTATATGGCAATCTTGTTTTCTATATGCGTAAACCACTTTGGCTTGCTTTTTCAGTTGTCGAAAATTTGTGCATGGGTTACCATGTTTTCTCAGTGTGATTGTAAACTTTTATTCATTTGGTTGTAAGGGCGCAGGAAGAATTATGTGATAGTTTTCTTTCGTCAAACAAATTTTTTGCATTCCAACAATCATTTCAAACATAATTAATGTAATTTCATTCATATATATTTATTACAAAAAAAGTTATTTTAAATTTCCGTAAAATGCCATGGGTGGGGCACCTTTAAACATGCCCATTAAACTCGAGCAAAAAAAGAAGTTTTTAACTTTTGGCTTCGATTTCTCAAAATTTCAAATGAACTAATAAGATTACGAAATTAACTGTATTTTTCACCATATTAATTTTTGTTTTTAAGTCATTTTATGTTTCAATAACTTTTGATTTAAATTTTTTATATTTTGAAAATTTTTATATATATTTTTTAATGAATTTTGGCGAGTTTGTGATCCCTACATGGATAGTCTATAAATTCTGGCGCTCTTAAGAAAAATAATTTAAGTTTTGAAATTTGAGTTTTATTCGGTTGTTCCTGGCTATATTTAAGTAGCAATATATTCTTGGTGATCCTTGAAGTGTTTTCTGGCTGGGTTTTCCGTGTTGCTGCAGTTTTTTTGGCGTTTATTTTGCTGAAGATGCCGTCGCAGTGTATTTGCAATGTCTGCAATGAACATATTGCAAAATCTAAATACAAAATTGGATGCACCGGCTGTGCAAATTACTTCCACTTGGATTGTGTGGGTGTATCTGAAAGTGAGGCTCGAGTTAATAAGGCTCTTAGATATACGTGCATTACATGTATCCGTGCTTCTGGTGGTGATGGTGTGGCTGGTGTTGTTGATCATGGCGCTAGTGTTAGTTCGGTTGCTGGTGTGATGCCTGTTTCTAGTGCTTCTGTTGATAATGGTGCTGCACTTGTTAATGCGGATGCCTTACGTAGTTTGCAGAATGATATGTTATCTACCATGAAACTAAAGATGGATGCTTACATGGCACAGTGTATGCAGGAGTTTAAATCCCAAACAGATGCTCTTTTTGAATTGTACAGTGCTGAATTCTCTGAGGTGAAGAGCAATATCACTGAGCTGAAGCAGTCCGTTTGTGATCTTAAGTTAACTGTCAGTGAAATGAAAAACACTTCTATTAGTGTGGAAAAGAAGTTAATAGACAGAGTCCATGAATTGGAATTATATAATGCTATGCTCCAGCGCAGACTGAATCGATCGAATGTCATTATTAGAGGATTGCCGGACAATATAAAAGACCTTAGAGCGCTAACTGTAAATATTGCTAAGGTTTGTGGGATGCAACTGGTGCCTAGAGATTTGCAGCACTGTTGTTACATATCTGACCGTAGAGCGGTGTTGGTGAAATTTAACTCTGTGCAGGATAGAGATTCACTGATGCGTAATTACTCTAAAAAGGGTCGTATTCTTCTGAAGGAAGTAATTGAGAATTGCATTGTGGAGTCTCGAGTGTTTATAAATGATCACTTAATTAAGTCGACCTCCAAACTTATCTATGCCTGTAGAGATTTGCTTAAAAGGAAGCATATTAGGAAATTTAAGCTGCTTAACGGTGATCAGCCCTTGGTTGAAGTTCTTCTTCCTGATGGAACGAAAACTAGGTTCGAGCAGCAGGAACTTATTAATTTTGCCAATCGATCCCGAGATTCGCAGATGCGGAATGTATTGGATAATGATTGTGGGGCGGTGCAGTTTCCTGTTACATAGCCATGTGATGTATATTTATAATTGTTGATCTCATTTTTCTTAATTTTAATATTATTTTTCTTAAAACAATTATTTTATTTTTTTTGAATTGGTATATTCTTTATTGTTTAATTTGTTATTCTTTTATTATTATTTTGATATGCATTCAATGTTTAATCGAACTTTAATAATTATGCTCCCCAGTCTCTTATTTAATTTTTATGTGCCCTGATGTGAATCTAGGGCCTGTAATTAGCGATGCTCAATTCTTTACGCAGAACATTCATTGTGGTGATGGTAAGCTTACGTATGCCCATTTGAACTGTCAAAGCATTCGTCCGTCTAGATTCAATAACAAATTGGATGAGATAAAGTGTCTACTTGTTGGCAGTGGAATTGATTTTTTTGGTGTGACTGAGTCTTGGCTTAACTCAGCTGTCTCATCGAGGTCATTGAGAGTTCCTGGCTATAAGGCTCTTCGTAGTGACCGCATTGGACGTGTAGGTGGCGGTGTTATGTTGTATGTATGTGACAGATTGTCATATAAGGTGGTTTTTAAATCGGATCATTATGGTGTATGCGAGTCTTTGTGCGTCGAGCTGTGTTTCGGTGCATATACGTTGCTTGTTGCCGTTGTATACCTGCCGCATGGAGATGTAGATTCCTTTCGTAGCATTCATGAGGGTATTTTTGATTCATATGCAAATGTGTTTGTCTGTGGTGATTTTAATTGTAACTTATTTAATTCTTCGAAATCTACGTTGATGCGGGGCATATGTAGGTCTCTTGGGCTTTCTATTGTCCACAATTCCAAGCCTACGCACTTTGATCTTGCTCATAGTTCTACCTCGCTGATTGACTATTGTTTGATCAGTGATCCCATGCGGCTGGGCTTTTCCTCGCAGGGGCAATGCCCTAGCATATCTCGCCATGCGCTTATCTTTGGGATGATTGATTTGCCTGTAGTTGCTGAAGAGAAGGTAATCGAGTATCTTGATTTTTGTAATGCGGATTGGATCGGTATTTGTGATTTTGTGTTTAATTTTGATTTTTCTCCTCTGTATCTCACCAGTAACGTAAACAGCCAACTGGCCTTGTTTGAGACGTTATTTCAGAGTTTGCTGTCTTTTGTTCCTCTTGCTACTCGTCATATTAGCCCCAAAAATGATGAGTGGTTGAATTCTGATGTTGTGAAGTCAGCTCGTTCGATTCGGGATTTAGCTTACTTTGAATGGCGCAGAAGGCCTACTGATGACAATAGACGTATATATTGTATCTGCAGAAATCGTTGCAAGGCTGTTATGCGTAATGAAAGAAGAAAATATTATGGAAAGTTGTTCGGTCGTATGAACAGTAGTCAATTATGGAAGTCTCTTAGGTCCTTTGGTTGTCTGGATTGTGGTGATGATGTTCCTTTTATTGATGTTAATACTGTTAATGATTACTTTTGTAATGTTGGCAAATCTAATCCTGGTGTGAGTGTAGGAATTGATGGTGCCTTGGTTCGAGAGTCATTTAGGTTTTACTGCGTGTTTATGGAGGATGTTGAAAGTGCTCTCCGCAAAATTAAGTCTGGAGCTGTAGGTTTTGATGGCATTCCTATTAAATTTTTTAAGAGTGTTTTTCCATACATATCTGTTCACTTTTTGCATTTTGTTAATTGTATTTTTATGACGTCATCCTTCCCGCAAGCTTGGAAGGTGGCTCGTGTGGTGCCTGTTCCGAAGAAAGGGTCTTCATACAGTCAGTCTAACTTGCGTCCAATAAGTGTATTGCCGGCCATGTCTAAGATAGTTGAGCATATTATTAAAGATGCTATTTTGGAGTTTCTTGGTGATCACAAATGCCTGAGTAGTTCTCAGTATGGTTTTCAGCGTGGCTGCAGTACTACGGTACACTTATTATCCCTTACTGATGTTATTCGTGATGTTTTTGATGGTTCTGATGTTGGTCTTCTTGTTGGTCTTGATTTGTCTAAGGCCTTTGATTCAATTGACCACGCGCTGCTTATTCGCAAGCTTAGAGTCAAATTTGGATTTTCCGTTTCGGCCTGTAGACTAATTTCGTCGTATCTGGAGTGTAGATCCCAGTTTGTTGTGCACAAGGGTGTCCAATCTGATGTTGGTCTAATCCGGTGTGGAGTCCCGCAGGGTTCTGTACTGGGCCCATTACTTTTTATTATGTTCATTAATGACATCATGGATTCTGTTACTGCTAGTGATTGTAGTCTCTTCTTGTATGCGGATGACATACATGTATTCTTTAGGAGTGCTGATCTCGCCAGGTTGGAGAATCTTGCTAACACAACGTTGCAATCTCTCTCTATGTGGATCTCTTCCAATGGTCTTGATATAAACTGGGATAAGACTGAAGCTGTTTTGTTCAATTGTTGTTATGACGGTTCTATGCCTAATATTTGCGTTAGTTCCTTTACTATTAATATTGTTGGTGAAATGAAGTGCCTGGGTGTAATTATTGATGCCAAATTTAGTTTTTCGACCCACATTGATCTTCTGTTGTCCCGTGTGCGATTCCAGCTTAGGAGGCTTTATAGTGTCCAAGCATATTTGCCTCTTGGTGTTAGGGTGAAGGTAGCTATGTCGTTGTTGATGTCTCAGGTTAACTATTGTTTGGAGGTTATTTCGGGCTCTAATTCTGGTCATTTGCATCGGCTCCAAAAGGTTGTTAACTCCATTGTTCGTTATGTATATGGTTTGGGTCGTAGTCATCAGGTTGATGTTACCTTTTCTAGATATTTTGTTAATTTTATGCCACACAAAGCTGAGAGGTAGATCACGGCTGATAGTTTTTTGTGAAATTATAAAAACACAATGCCTTTTGTTTTTTAGATACAAATCTAAATTTAGCGTTGGCCTTTTTGTATATAAGAAGATTATCGGGTGATGGAGCCTTTTTAAAAGCACGATAGAGGCAAACCTTGTTCTTGCGTAGGGTGTATAACTCCTTATTCCACCATGGAACAGATCTTTTGGTTGTATGTCTTGTAATTGGGATACTATTATTATTGGCTGCATTTCTAATTGTTTTTGTGAAAATGGCATTAATTTTGTTGGGATTTCCGATAACAGTGTTGGCATCTAGTGAAGTGCCAACACCCATTTTAAAAGAGTCCCAATTTGCCTTTTTGAAATTATGTTTATAAAATGGTTTAAACTTTGCGACAGGTGTACCAAAATCAATGTCGGTGATTATTGGAAAATGATCACTACTGTAAAGGTCATCTAAAGTATGACTACTTGCCATGGATAAAAGCAAAGGCGAACAGCATATTATGTCTATGTAGGTATGTGTTCCGAACGTAGATAAATGTGTGGGTTTTCCATCGTTTAGTATACAAAGGTTTTGTGCATTCAGGGCATTTTCCAAAATAAGCCCCCTTGAATTACTTCTGTTGGATCCCCAAATGATGTTCCAGCTATTTACATCGCCAAGTAAAATTATTGGAGTTTTTATGTTGATTAATAGTATTAATCAATCAGTAGTATTAATAGTAGAAGTTGTATGTCATTTGCGTTTGCAGATGATATACAAATATTATTTAAAGGAGAATATGTGTTCATGGATGTGTTGCAGGCCTCGATTGATTTCACTGTTAATGTGTTAGTTACGTGGTTGTCTACCAATAGGCTCTCAATAAATGTCGAGAAAACCAAAGTTTTGTATTTTGGCAACATGCGAGCGGATTCAATAAATGTTTCCATCTATAGTTCCCCTATAGATGTTGTAAGCTCCATGAAGTGTATTGGATTGTTGCTTGATAGTGGTTTGGTGTTTGATGTGCATGTTAATTCGTTAGTGTCCAAGGTAAACTTTATTTTACGAAAGTTATACTGTTTGGACGTTGCCCTGCCGAAAAATATTAGGATACAGGTCGTACATGCGCTGATTATGCCTCACTTTATGTATTGTGTTGAGATTTTTGGTGGCAGCTGTGGTTTTGTCTTGCGCAAACTTAGGCTTTTATTCCACAGAGTAATGCGTTATGTGTTTGTACTTAAGTTGCGTGATCATGTTTCTCCTTATGTCAAAGAGTTTCTTGGTACTTCGTTTGATGATTTCCTTAAAATCAGATGTATGATTTTTTTCTATAAGGTTTACAAAACCCAAACTCCTTCCTCAGTAGTTGAACTTTTTTCGTTCAGTGAGAAATACTCAAATCCAAGTGCCTCGTTTGAACCCATTGTTGGAGAAGTCTTTCCATGTAAGGGTAGCTGGGGTGTTCAATAGTTTGCCACAGGTTCTCAAAATATTTTGTGTTTCGTTAAAATGTTACAAGAAAAAGTTACTTCAATATGCAGATGTTCATGGATTTTAATGTATATATTTTGTTAAATATTTATGGATGATTTATCCTATGCTTAGTTTCATATATTTTTATTTTTCATATGTTTTAATTTGAATTTATGAATTGATTAATAATTAATCGTTAATTAATTTTAAGCCTTTGGAGTAGTTCATGTATTGTTGGTTATTATATAATTAAGTGATATACTGTTAAATTTAAGCTTTTGAAGTAGTCCATGTAAAGAAGTTTTTGGAATCGCTCATGGCCCTTTGGGCTAGGTTCTTGTTTATGAAATAAATTGAAATTGAAAATTGAAATTAATAGGTTTAATATGTCGAAAACCGCAAATGTTTCGTTGGGATGGATGTAAATTGAAATAATGGTCAATTTTATTTTTAAGGAAATTTCAATTGCAATATTTAATATTTTGGAGTTATTTAAAATTCTCTTATGAGGAATATTTTTATTAATAAATATAGCAACTCCGCCTTTTGGCGAGATATTCTCCTGTTTATTTGCTGCGTATGGAGTGAAATTACGAGGGGCGATCGGTTGTGAATTGTATAATAAATGTGTTTCTTGTAAAGATATGAATTGGGGACTGTGATCTTTTAATAATAGTTGAAGATCGATGTAATTATTAATTAAACCTTTTATATTCCATTGAATGATACTAAACTGATTCATTGGGGAGATATAAAGGAATAAGAGTGATGAGTGTAGAAAACTCTATTCAGACATTGATGAATCTTCAAGATTGTCTACCGCAGATCTTGTTGCAGTTATTTTTGCTGGTTTATTCTTCTTTGTATCTTCTTAATCGGAGATAGATACATTTGTTGAAAAGGTATTTACATGTGATTTGGTGGTATTTTTAATTGACTCAAGTTTGGAGTTAAATTTATTGAGTAATTGTTTTGAGTTTATTGTTGTTTTCGTTGTGATGGTATTTATTTTTGTATTGGTTGTAATATTTTACTTGTGCTAGGTTGTTCTGCGCTAGCTTGCATGGTTGTATGTTTTGGGGATTTTATTAATTTTGTTGGTGTTGTGTGGATGTTGTTGATTGGCGAATCAACGTTAGAGAGATTTTGAGTGTTGGTTAGTTTACTGTTATGTGTTATTCTCTTTTTTCTTCTTTTAATAGCATCGGATAGACTCTCAATTGGTATTTCTGTTGGATCTATTTTGGGCGTATTTATCAAAGCTTCTTTGAAAGAGCATTTATTTGCAATTTTGTATTTGAGTACCATTTTTCTTTGTTGAAATGCTGGACATTGTTGGTGATTGCAGTTTATACATAACACTTTTGTACATAAAATTGGATCATGCGAAGCAGATGAGCATACATCACAAATGGGAACATTTTTGAAATTTTTTTTTTGTGTGACCGAGTTTAAAGCAGCTTTTACACTGAATCGGGTTAGGAGTATATACTTTAACCTTGTAATTTATGATACCAATTTCAACTGTTTTGGGTAGTTCGTATAAATTGAAACTAATTATGTGGGATGGAGTTTTAAATATAGTACCATCCCTAAATTTGGTAATTTTCCGACAGTCGACAACGCCTTGTGATTTCATGCCATCCACTATGTCTTCTGAGGATAGATCAGTCAGCAGATCGCAGTATACAAAACCTTTAACGATATTTAATGTGCGATGATAACTGCATTCAATTGGACCAATATGTTGAACCATCGGGATTTAAGACCTTATAATAATTGCCACCAGAGGAGGATGCCATGTCAAGCAGAGTTAATGAATATCACTTAAAAACACTTATAACAGGGAAGTTGTTGTAAAGAGAAATATTTAAACAAGCGCTGAGTAAAAAACGTAGTCTGTTCACAACGAGTGTTGAGAGTAAAAAAAAATATTTTACCCTGCTCAATATATTAAAAACAAACTATTTTCATGGTTTAAAAGGCACTATATGTTTTAAGTTTGAAAATTTAGGTTGAATGTGTATGAATATTTTTTCTGGCAAGTGTATAATAATTATTATTAATTATTATTTTAATTAATAGCTCGTTTCAGAAAGACGTAATTGTGAAGCTTAATCCAAACCGTCAGATCTACGACATGGACAAAAAAAGGAGTAATTATTCTAATATTGACGACGAATGTAATATCAGTCGTAAAAAGCATACTCTCGATTCAGACGAAGAAGATAGTGATGAATACGAACGGTAATATAGGTATAATATATATAATTGAACACAAATTTAACATTTCTTTTATTTGTAGAGAAAATGTTGAAGATTTCGATGGTGAAGAAGAGGGTGTTCCTAACATTAGGGATGATGTTAAGATAACACCTTTTAATATGCGTGAGGAACTAGAAGAGGGACATTTTGATACTGACGGTCATTTTCACTGGAATAAAAATAGTGATTTACGAGATAATTGGTTGGATAATATTGATTGGGTGAAGGTAAGATCTTAATTAGACACATTAAGTCCAACTAAGGACTTTTTTAGGCAATGTAACATCTTTTGGTTATGTTTGGCAATGTAGGTTTCAAGATGTCGTTAATCAAAGAGGCCTGTTGAACTTTGTAACTTTATTTTTTGGGCTCCTGCGGTATTCGTTACACGAAAAAATATGTTTATTGCTCCAGAAGATATTTTGTCTATTGATCTCATGGTCTAACCCAAACAGTGAGATTTTGTTAATCATTCTTTTAATTGACAGATACTGGGTTTCTCCGAGTAGTTTGGTCGAATTCTCAATATGTATGTCAACGGAAGTCACGCAAGATGAATTCGATTGTTGTCATGGTCTTTTTAGGACTTCAATTCGTTTTGTTTTGATTTTAATGCGTTTTGGATGAAACCCATTTTTCCCTTAATATTTTTGTCATTGTTTTTTTCAGGAATCATCGATGAATTAAAGTAAAATCCCCATATTCTCCACGAATTTTTCAGCACTGCTGCTGTGCATTCTCATGATGACCTCCCTCTTTTGAATGAAGAATATGTGTGAATGTTGACGGGGAGAAAAGGTAGCGATTCTCATTAATTTTGTCATTATTGTGCGTTAAGCGTCATGTAGAGCGACCGTTTCTGTGACATTTGAATTAAATTCACTGAGCTGCAGATAAATGCGAATAGATTAGGCTACCTATCAACGTAAGAAAAAGCACATACACAAGGCGTTATGGTATAATAATAGGGAACAAGTTGAGTTTAGGGGCTCATCTCCGATATTGGTATGATTGTAAAGCGTACACATTATATTTCCACTTAAATTCGTCTTAATTAAAAATTATCCAAAATAGCCGGCCTTCGGCTACGCGATTAAAATTTCCTTTATATCAAAGTTTTTCCTCTATAGCCGGCCTTCGGTCGGGGATTTAAGACTTTCTCCTATGAACAGGCGGAAAATTCGGCTAACGCATCAACAATGTTTTTTAAACTAATTTTTTTCTAAATAGCCGGCCTTTGGCCGGGGATTTAAGACTTTCTGCTATGGACAGGTGGAAAAATTGGCTACGCAATTAAAATTTCCTTTATATCAAAGTTTTTGTTATATAGCCGGCCTTCGGCCGGGGATTTAAGACTTTCTGCTATGGACAGGTGGAAAAATTGGCTACGCGATTAAAATTTCCTTTATATGAAAGTTTTTCTTATAAAGCCGGCCTTCGGCCGGGGATTTAAGACTTTCTCCTATGGACAGATAGAAAATTCGGCTATGCGATCGAAAATTTCTTTTAAATAAACATGTTCTCTAAATATCCGTCAATATTACCATTATCGGCCCATAAATGTCCAAGTTATGAGCATATGAATTCCGGAACTTCAGAGGTCCATATCTCGGGAAATATGGGTTTCCCCCATGGGATTTGACGAAATACCTATCGATTTTATAAAACTTATCTAATCCTACATTTCCTCAGTTTTGGAAAAAGCTCGAATTGTTCCAATTCCAAAAATACAAAATGTTACATGCCCTGATGATCTTCGCCCGATTTCAGTGCTTCCAGCCGTATCTAAAATTGTGGAAATATTCACCCCTATTCTGTATGTCGTCGTCGACACGAAACGACGTCGAAGTGAATCGTCTTTTGCAAATTGGTATTCCCTATGTCGTTGTCGACATTTATCGATAACTATTGAAACATTTTTGGTATTCCGTAACAATGTGTGACGACGACGATGTCGAAGATTTCTTCGTCATAGTTTTTGTTGACGACTGAAGCGTTTGAACATTTTTTTTTTTTGAAATTAAAAAAAAAAACATGACCGGACAAGAACAGGATACATCATTCTAGAATCTATTCAATACTTAATGCAAAATAAAGTGTAAATAAAGAAAAATATATGGGATCTATATATAAATCTAAACCGATTTTGACCAATGTCAATAGGACTCGTCTATGTGGAAATAAAATTTCATCCCAATTGGATGGATTTTTTCCAAATTTCGTCCCGTTCGGATCATAATGGTGGCATGTAACTTGTTTAAAATAATACATGAATGGAGGGACATGCATAAATCGGCTGAAAAATAATTCTATGTACATACTATATACTAAAAAGTAACTATGGGCCTATCTCGTTTCTTTTTGGTCGTTGCAAACACATTTACCAAGACATAATGCCCCGTGCCACAGTGCGGTGAAGGATACAAACACATTTTCGCCCAAAAATATGCAACAAAATTTTTATTTTTATTGATATTATCGATAAATAGTCGACATCGTCGCATGAGTGTTACAGAATACCAAATCAGTGTCAAAGTGATGTCGATGTCGATGCGAAGTGATGTCGAAAGAGAAACGTCGTCGACAACGACGACGACATACGGAATAGGGGTGAATAATGAAAACCCAGATTTTGGAACATACATCTAGACTGATATGAGATACCCAATTTGCATTTCGCCGCGGACATAGCACCATACACTTACTTTTAAAAGCGACAGATTGTGTACGTAAGAATATCAATGATGGAGAAGTGAGTGTTCTTATATCTCTCGATCTATCAAAGGCTTTTAATTCTATTAATCATGCCCATCAATATGTGTCTCCTACGCATCAATATGTGTCTCCAACGTTTTTCATCTTGGGCATCCGCTAACTTTCTTACCATCAATACTTCCAAAACCAAAGCCATGATATTCGGAAATTTCAGGAACACGTATCCTTCTTTAAATATTACCTTGCAGAATGACACATTAGAATTTGTTACTCACCACAGATGTTTGGGTGTGGAAATTGATCATGAACTATCATTTAAGTCTCATATTGATATAGCATCTGGAAAGATTTGGTCTACACTACGGAGAATATATGGATCAGATATGGAATATACATATCTTTTTATCAGACAACGGTTGTCACATGGACTGCTTATGTCCACAATTTTGTATGGCCTAGAGGTGGTGTCCGTAACTAGTGGTGTTCACCTTGTCCGTTTGCGCAGAATTGTGAATTCTGTTGTACGTTTTATTTATAATGTCCGAAGAAGAGACCACATTTCCCAGTATGTTAAACGTTTTATTGGATGCTCATTTAATGAATTTATTTCCTACCGAAACCTGATTTGTTTTTATAACATTATCAAAAATCTTTGAGTAGTTCCGATCCCTAAGTTGATAATATTTCTAATTAATTTAATTTTTATTCAACAATAACATGTATACAAGCTATAAATATGTTAAGAGAGCTAAGTAGTTCCGACCCCTCACATTAAATTTGTATTGCCTAATTTTGAGTAGTTCCGATCCCTAAATTGTTAATATTTCCAATTAATTTAATTTTTATTCAACAATAACAGGTATACAAACTATAAATATGTTAAGAGAGCTAAGTAGTTCCGAGCCCTCACATTAAATTTGTATTGCTCAATTAATGTTAATATTTAAGAAGTTTGAGTAGTTTCAATCCCTCCCTTTTAAATATATTTTTTTTAATTTTATATGTGTATGTTATAATATTGTTTGAGCAGTTTTTCACCCCTTTTTGAGCAATATTAATTCAATTTGTCAGAATGAAATTTGTATTTTTAATATTTTTTACCTTAATTTACATTTATAATTCTACTTGTTTTATTGTACATAGTAATTGCCACTTTGAGTAGTTTGTCCACCCCCTAAAAACTTATTTTACTATAATTGTTATTAAACTGTGTTACTTAACATTTTAATGTAGTTTACCGCCTGAAGGTCGAAAGACTAGGCTTCATGAATTTGAAAATAAATAAATAAATAAAAATGGTAAGCCTGAAGCTTTAAGAAGATGCTTTAGATTTTCGCATTCAACCAGAAACCCACAGATAGTTATTCCTAGAATCTACAAAAGTTGTTATGCAAGATCGTTTCTGGTTCGAGTAGCACGCTGTTGGAATGCACTACATTACGAACTAAGAATATTTTCTCATACAAATAATGTTTTTCTACTGAAACTTATGCGACATTTTGCATTATTGTAGCATGTTTTTAACGTTTGTTTGTGTAAATGAAGTTCAGTGCTAATTTAAGCATATTTATTGCTAACGTGGACATAATGCAACTTTATTTCTAAATATATATGGCTGGGGAGCCAATAGATAAATTTTCTCTATTTAAATTAATCAGTACGAATCGGTATAAATAACACAAATCCATGAACATGATTTGATCTCAATTTCACAAACGTTTCAAAGTAAAAAATACAATCTGTTCGATAAATTAACTCCTTATGAAAATTTCTCTGAATTAACTAACGAAATAAGAAATGCTATTTGCATTACAAGCATGGTACAAAAATGGTAGTGTACCTTTTTCCGAATATTTTCCCATCCCCGCCGACAGAGGGGGCGACCTCCATTTTCATAATCCTCATCATGATGGAATATGAGAAGGGAATAGAAAACCAATTACAGAATCCACTTCAACAGCCTGTTATTAAGATGAACTACTGATTTAAAAATACAATTATATTAGATTTTATATGTTCTAAAGTCGTCCAAACATCTACATTAGGGTACACATAATTAAAATCAATGCACATTTTACGAAGTGAAATAATTTGTTCTGTGAAATAAAACATTTATTCTAATTAAATTAAGAAATCTGAGGGTATATTACCATTTAATATTTTAGTACCATCGTAGAGTTCGGAATAATACGTCTACTTTTTAACGTAGCCAATCGAATTAATTTTAACCTGCTAGTGTAGGAAGACACCTCAATATCACTATTCCAATGTAAACCTCTCAGTGCAAAATGTAGAAATTGTTGAGAGTCCCATATAACAGAACCATATTCTAATATAGGTCTAACAAGAGATGTGTATAGTTCTCTTATATAAGGATCACTGAATTCTTTGAATCTCCGATTTATAAAACCTAACACACCATAAGGTTTATTTACTATAGATATAACATTATTGTTAAAGTTTAAAATTCGATGGTTTAACATGTAAAGCCAACAAGTCCATATTGCAACATTATTATTAACACCCGATTAATTTGTCTAGTAAATTACTACCAACACAATGTGAAATATCAAACTACATGCTATTGGAAATTTGGGCTAGGACTTTGTACCTCTAATTGTAAAAGGTACGCCGGACAGGTTATAGCAAATCGCGGGCAGATATCGTTTTTTGTACGTGGTTTGGACATCCAATGAGAACCCAAAATATAAAATTAGAACCAATTCGATTGAAAAAAAGTATCCAAAATACCGAATAATGGTATGAAAAATTTGTGAAATATATTTATAAACATTCAAAAATATATGAACAGTTATATGGGGATATACTAAAACGTGGACCGATATATCCCATTTTCAATACCAAACATCCTAGGAGTAATAATAATATATGTGCAAAATTTCAAAGTTCTATCTTTAATATTGCGACCTAGCATACCGTTCATATTTTTTGCATATCGACCTAGCATACCGTGCACATTTTTTGCATATCCACCTAGCATGCCGTGCATATCGATCGTGCATATATTTTGCACATTTTTGCATATCGACCGTGCACATTTTTTGCTTTTTTTTAAATATTTTTCGCATATCAACCGTGCGTGTTTTTGCATATATTTTGCACATTGTTTGCATATTTTTTAGCATATATGCATATTTTTGCATATTTTTAATATGACTCCAAATATCGATCAATTGAAGCATGAAACGCCTAAATACAAAATTTGAGTCCAATCGGATAAAACATAAAAAATATGCAAAAATCCGAGGTATAATTATAATTCATGAAAGTACGCTGATCGGCAGTGTTGAAGGTAGTTGAGGTTAATTGAGAGAAAATCATCAAAAATGACTGACCAAAAGAAAAACCATGTTTAGCCATCACCGCTATCGTACTATTTTGTGCATTAGTGATCTACAGTGAGCAGATACGGAAGGAGCGATGGACTGGCAATGGAAATATCCTGAGAGCTCGAACACCTGGCTGTGACTCTGGTAGAGGATTCCCCATTGATGGAAGCGAAATCGGACTCGTATATCTGGTTTGCAATAAGAATACCGTGAGGGTCATTAGGAAGTTGAGAATACCATATCTCATGATGAGAGTTGAAATCG
Source organism: Musca vetustissima (assembly GCF_032173495.1). Taxonomy (NCBI): domain Eukaryota; kingdom Metazoa; phylum Arthropoda; class Insecta; order Diptera; family Muscidae; genus Musca; species Musca vetustissima. The sequence continues at coordinate 143,360 of NW_026875738.1, read as the reverse complement.
CCAAGATCAATTTTATTTTCTCTCTACTGCAGATGGACGTCTTGCGCGTTGATGCCATCAGTTTGGTCTTCTCGCCGTTTACTGCCAGACATACTTCGGCAGACTCCTTCTCAATTTGTTCAAAGGTGGCTGATACCGCTGGCAATGTTCGACCAATTAGATCTGGTTAATGGTGGATTTACCAGGTCTGAAGCCGCATAGGTATGGTCCAATAATGTCATTGACCATTGGTTTCAGTCGTTCACACGGCACGCTGGATAGCACTTTATAAACGATGGGAAGGAGACTTATTATTCTATATTTGGCACACAAAGTCTTGTTTCCATTTTTTGTGCACGGGACACAGGACGCTGAGTTTCCAATCATTGGGCATGCATTCCTCTACCCAAATTGTACTAATCAGCTAGTGCATGTTCCTGACCACCAGTCTTAAATAGTTCTGCTGGTAACCCATCGGCACCTGCTGCTTCATTATTCTTCAGCCGATTGATTGCTATTCTGACCTCATAGGATACCTTGGATAGGATACCAGAAGCTTTTCAAAATGATCCTTCCAGATCCTCATTATGATATCTGTATCTGTCACCAGGTTTCCTTCTTCATCTCTACAGGAGGACGTACCTGCACCAAAGCCTTCGCTTTAGTGTTTTACTCGTTGGTAAAATTTCCGTTGTGACTCCTGTACGTCTTGATTTGCTTCCGCTCATGTTTTTCTTGTTCTTTCTTCATTTTTTCTGAAAATACGTTTCTCCTTTTCTCCCGATAATTCTCTCTCGCATTACGTGTTGCTACGGCCTGCAGTGTTGCTCTATACGCTGCCTTTTTAACATCTGTAGCACGACACTCCTGATCGTCCCACGGGTGGTCTTTGATACCCCAGTGTTGCTTTTGCTGCAGTTTGTAGGGAGTGGGAATTCTTTCCCATTGTGTTTCTATATTATTATCGGGACAAGGAGTGCAGGTGGGTAAGTTGAGCGGAGTAGGCTTCTGCTACCTGTTGTGTTTGCAGCTTTTCAACGTCGAGTTTTCGTGTTGTGTTAGATCGCACCTTTGCTGCTACATTAGGTTAAGTTAAGGATGTACGGCTGTTAGTAACTCGGAGACTATTGTCCATTGTGATCATCCTTTTTACCTGAAAAGTGAACGGGAAGAGAAGAGAGTGAAGAGAAAAAAGAAAATTGTAGGAGAAGGAGAGCCTAGAGATGGTTATTTTAGCCATGCCAGATTTTTGACAAAGCTCAGGATCTGGTTGGGGTCTATTTTAGAGAAGAATGTTTATACAGAGGATATGTTCAATTGTTTCTAGGTCTTCTTCGTCCTCACGTCCTTATGTGAAAACAGCGAAGAATTTCTTCGTCGAGACAATTCAGGCCAAATAGCTTTTGAGATTCTGCATTGGCGTCACAACCGATGATGAGATCACCAGTCTTACCCATCTCCTCCAATATCAGGGGTTCGAGCTACCCCTATACCGCCTGACTGTCGTCATATCACCATTGCTAAAATTAGAAAGAAGCATTAACTTAACAAAAAAATTTCAATAAATTTTGTCGCCCTTACAAAAATGATAATTTTTTCTCTTAAACGGAGTTCGTCATATATATATATGTGCTTTGCAACAAAAAGTCTTTCTCTTATACATATTTTCAATTAACCGGTTTTTCTTTTCACCGATGTAAAGTATTTGAAAATGAAATATTAGTTTATAATTTTTAATTCCAATTAACCGATTTTTCGAACCAATTCGACTGTGCATTTATATAATCACTTGTTGCAATTGTCTGTATAGGTCTATTCTTCTGTATGTCCCCTATATTTTCATTTAAAGTAACGATCAGTATACCAAAGTTCTGTCTGGCCGAACTTTATACCTTTTTCACTTCGTAACATTGCTTTTAGCAATATCGTCAATTCTGATAATTATTTTACCAAAAACATTATATTTGTATGATTTTCTGGTCGCTCTAGATACCACAAATAACCATAGAATAAGCATGATAGTTTTGATGATGATCGACCAATATTTAGCGGGCCAAATAGACCCATACTTTTGTGTGAAAAATTACAATATTTATATTCCATATGGCCCCCTCCGACTTTACTGTTCCGATCACTAATTTATTTATGTGGAAATAAAAATTAAACAAACATCATTAAACAAATAATATAAATATAAATACAGCAGACAAAACTACGCCAAAATCTATTGTCTATAGACTTATGACTAAAGCCAATAGAGGTGGCACAGTTTCTGTTACTACCCTCTTCAAATCCGAATACCTAATTAATAATTAATATATTTTCCTTTTCCTTATTCTGTTTTCGATCAATACTTTCTGGAAAGAACTTTCACCAACAACCAACCTTTAACAACAACTCTCATCGAAAAAGTTCTGGTTTTGGTATTTTTATTTCAAACTAGCTGACCCGGCAAACGTTGTTTTTCGTTATCAATATTGCATCAATATAAGATTGGTAAAAAACATTTGCCACTATGTTTATGTGAATAAAAAGTATTAAATGGTACCCAATGCTGGCCCAAGCACATAACAGTTTATTATTTGGAAGATCATGTTTGGTTATTGCTCCAACGTTTTTATAAATTATCTTATTTGTCCCTTCTTGAAGGATTCTTAATTACGATATAATTTTGTTCATGTCCAATTGACCTTTTGATTTTTATATTGAAATCAGTATATAACTCGAAAAAATTTAGATTTGGCATAGAAAGTTAGTGGTTTTTGCTCAGTTATAGGTATATTTAATTTTTAAACAAAGAGATAATTAGTTTTCAGATCACCGTTATAGATTTGTATATATTTGCTATATATTCTATATATAGTTTCTGACAGTTAAGGGGAAAAGTTTGGTCAATGTTGACGCCGTATACCTTCTCTTAATTGTAAATGCCTGTTTTATATCTTAACTCTAAATCGTGAAAGGTTGTAATCGGATTTGTTATATCCTCACTTTTTTAATAACTTGATTTTAATTTAAAATTTGAATAAGTTGTTGTTTAAGGTTACATAGGTAAACATCCAAACTTCAAGTTGTCGGCCAAAAAAGGAAACATTGTAAAATAAGACAAAACTCCAAATATCTGACGGGAATACTAATACCATTATTTTCGTCGATGTTAACGATCGCATTATTAGTATTATAACATACACATATTTTAAGAAATTATAAGTTTTGATCTAACTAACTCAAAAAACCATATGTCTTAAAAAACAACAATTTATTTAAACATTAAAGCTCGATAGCAAAATTGGGGAATTTTAAATATTATTTAATATATTTGCTTTGGCGGAATCTCACAATTAGTTTTCATATTTTCCTATTCTGACCACATACGATTTATAAGTCCTTTGAATCGTCAAAATCGCTGTAGAGTTCTTGAGTTATAAACAATGTAACTAACACAACATTCGATTATTCCAATTTCCCGACTTTTTGATGTTTTTCTCAACATTTTCTTCGTAAAAACCTTCCCAGTGCAATTACAAACAACCGAAGGAAAACGTGAGTGAAGTCGGTCCAGTCAATACACCATGAAACATTATTCACATCTTTAAAAATACATTTGAGGAACCATAAAGGCAAATATAAGTTAGACAAAAACAGGATTTGCCTCCATGTAGGATTCGAATTTAAATGTATTCTTCCCGAATATAAGAATATGTTCAATAATACCTTCGTATTTTGTTGACGTATTAGTAATCGTATATAGCGAATTACTAACATCAATGAACTGTATTGAATACTTTGAAAGACGTTTTCGTTTTTACTAAAACATAAAAACATATGTCTATGTATATTCCCGGTGTTGTTTTCTATTAAGGAGACGATCAAGTTTCGATCAGTGGCCCAGATATCACATGGGATATGTGGTGGTGTATTTGTATGTTCAAAACAATTTGTTTCATTATTGTGCGCTTTTAAGCATCCTTACCCTAAAGTACTTGGAAAGTAATAACAAAATATCAATTTAATTGCCTTTAATTCGGTATTATCTATAGGGTAAGATAGTTTTTGGTATAGGCTACACATAATGGAACCGCTGAATCTTTACTTTACCATGTCTTATTGTGTTTTATTTGAGAACCATTTCACAACCTACACATACCATGCAAATTTCTTCACATAACATAACTTATATTTTCATTAACAAAATAAAATAACAAAATAAATCTTGATTTTATAGAAAACGTGAGCAAAGAATCATAGCGATTAATCTTATGCCATGTTCTGACGGGCATCCGAACAACGTAGTTCGCTCTCAGAATTACGTACATGAATTAACCCGTTCATACAACACTATTCATAATTCATATCATCAGAGTTTTTTATTTCAAACTTTTTGTTTCTTGTTTTACACCAAATATGTAACATATTTTAGTGAATTACATAGGGATCTAAATAGAAAAAATAATTCTCTTTCTCCTGACTATAGTATGAACCCATATCTATTTACTTTTCATTCATGTTTTCCATTTTTTCTGAAAATGTTGTTGTTTTTAATACATTTTTATATTTTCTCAATTCAAATGTCACATACTGTCACAAATAAAATTTTGGAGAATTTTTTGTTTGAGTTGCCCCACATTTGTTTCTTGTTTTGTACGCTAATTTGCATATTGCATTATGTAAAAACAAAATTTACATCCTGCTGAATATATAAAAACTATACAATTTTTTACTTTTCATTCATGATTTTCAATTTTACTGAAAAAGTTTGAAAATTTCATAAATATTTTCAAACTGTCAAAATTAATTTATTTTCGATAAATACTCTCAATTGTTAGGGATGGGACAAATTTATTGGTTATTCAGAGAATGATTCGAATTGAACAACGTACAAAAGTCGGTGTTCGCTCAGACAATTTTGTATGGTGAACTAAGTAATTCCTTCATAATTAAGGGTCGAACAACGAATGAGAGAGCGAACAACGCTCGTCTGGACATGGCATTACTCTCTCTCTTTTCGATTTCTTATTATTAAATTTAACTTTAATGAAAATATAAATTTATATACAATAGTTTTTTCAAGGTAATGACAATACAATCAATTGTAGAAAATTAACATATTTTGAGAATTTTCATAACTAACAATTACTTAAAGATACACGCTGTCCATTTTCGCCCAAAATATATCCAAAAAAAACTACGAAGAGATGAAATCATAAAGGTTCGATATAAAATGTGTGGAAATGCTCATATCTTTCGTATTTTTCTCAAATTTTTCTTTCATAAAAACCTTCCCACTGTAATTACCGACAACTGGAAGAAATTTTGAGTCAAATTACAGACAACTGGAAGAAATTTTGAGTCAAATCGGTCCAGCCGTTCTCAATTGATGCGTTAGTATACATTTTTCTTGCTCCATTTTTATATATATAGATTACTGGCACTACAATACGAAAACGAATTACCAGAAAATTGCCAGTACGAGCAATATTTTTTCATTTTTATTCCTCTTGCCCCTCTCTCCAACAAACAAAAACTTGCCGCAAATAAACTTACCTAATCTAAATTATATAATTTTAATTATGTTTTACTCAAAATTTATATGTTTTACAACGTTCCTTTTTAGGTAGATGAAAATTGCATTAAAAGACGAGAAGAAGAGGAAGGAAATAAATCCACCAATATATCATCGTCTACCAGTGATTCTGAAATGTCCACCGCTTATAATCAAATTCTTCAATTTATGGAAAAAAGTGAGACCATAGCTCAAACCATACGTCGCCTTGGAAAGACGAGGAAAAAAATGAGTACTGTAGAAAGATTAAAAAATAAAAAAAATGGCATACGTGACGAAAGTGCAGAAAAAATCGAGAAATTAACCGAGCTAGTAAACCACGTACTTACAACAACTGGAAAAATGGATGTGTATGAAATGTCATATGAATCTATTGAAAAGCTTCTTAGATCTGCATCTGCCGTTTCAAAGCCAAGCAATGTATCTTTAGATATGTATACTGACGATTTTAATGCAAAGGAAGAAATGATTAAAGGAAATCAATCTAAATGTGAAAGTAATGAATTGTTATGGGAGTTCAAGCGCAATCAGAATGATGAAGAGCTCGAAGGTCCTTATAATACAGCCAAAATGCACGAATTGTCGATAAAGGGAGAGTTTGGCAGTAACGGCGTTTACGTAAGAAAAGTTGGAGAGGATAAATTTTACAGCAGTAGTCGTATAGATTTTGATCTGTATTTATAAAATAATCAATTTGTATACAGCAGTCTTAGAATAAAAACGGTTGAATAAGAATAGTTGGTTGAATAAGAATAGTAATATTATATAATTACCAGAAACAGAGTTTAGTCAACAAAACGCCACTTCTTAGAATATCAATTGTTTTGATTTTGCATTACGGATATGATAAAAATACATTATAAAAATATAATCGTTTAGAAAAATAAATCAATTATTGATGCGAAAAAAATGCTTGCAAACGATAAAGATATTTTTATTCAACAGTAAAGGGTTCAACCTATACAGAGCGTTCCCACGACAATCGGATCTACGCTCCGGAACGACCCGAGTCATACTCGGCCAGGGATTGTCAACTCAGCAACAGCTGTACAAAACAATTGTTTTCCCCCAGGTGAGCAAACGACACCAGCCGATTTGCTCAAGATCCTGTTGATCATGGCTGGTATTGAGCAGAACCCTGGCCCCACTTCCACCGAGGTCACCTTCTGCTCCGTGTGTCAGAGTAGGATTACGCGTAATCATGTCCAGCTACAATGCAGTTAGTGCCTAGGTTGGTGTCACCTAAGGCATTGCTCTGGCTTGTCCAGTCACGATGACTTTTGTGGCAAGCTGTTGTAGCAACCCTCCTTCTGCAAGTCCACAATCAAAAACTCGTGATAACGTTTGGACATCCTGTCACATCTGGAATTGTTGAGTTTGCCGGAATGTCATCAGGAGGAATGTTACATCTGTTTGTTGCAACAGATGCAATAATTTGAGCCACATGAGAAGGTGCACTAATCTGCGCTCTCTCAGATATTAGTCGGTCGACTTTGTGGCAGACTGCTGTCTAAACCCGCCATCACAACTGGACTTAGCAGCACATCCTCAACGCCACAAACACAATCAAATCTACCTGATGTTGCCATATTGCAACAAGTCCAGAGAATCTCCTCCCAGCACCCGCAGCATGTACTTCATGACATTGGTGATCTCCATTTCTTTAAGATCTTGCAATAAAATTGTAATGGTCTGAGAAATAAAGTAGTGGAGATCACCAATTTCATGTATGCGCACAATATACTAATTGCTACAATACAGGAGACAAAACTGACTGAAGATATCAGGCTCAACTCCCACACGAATTACATCATCGTTATGACTATCTCAGTGCAATCAGGAGGAAGCGCGCTGGAGATAGTCAATGTCTATATCCCGCCCATAAACAGCATATGGCCAAGTTATCGCCCCTCCATTCAGCACTCCTCATGGGGGATAACAGGATAATTGCCGGTGACTTCAACGCGCACCATGAGACCTGGTACTCACCTCTAGCTCAAGACCAGCGTGGGCTAAGTATCGCCGAAGAAATAGACAATTCGTTATTTCAACCAGAATAACGGCCCATTGTAGCAGCTCCCCAGACATCACGATCGTCAGCTCGTCGCTCATCGCCTTAACATCTTGGCAAACACAAGTGGCCCTAGACCCTGTCACATTCCAATCGTGATCACGTTGGAGAAGTTGGACGATATCATGGAGCCGGATATACGCACATTCATAAACCACAACAAAGCCAACTGGCATGGCTTTTTATGAATGATGTTGATAGTGCCTTAAATCAACAGCCGCCCCCCTCATGTGCCAGAAAGGGTAGGAATATATTGAGACATGCTATTCTCCGGGCGGCTAAGTGTTATATCCCCGCTGGAAGAATTCCGCAGTGTAGACCAGGTTATCCCACTGCAGCAGCCCGTCTTGCAGATCAGTGGGACCATTTAAGGCACTTCAGTCCTGATGACCAAAGGATCGTATCCATCACGGCAGAGATCAGCTCTCTGGTAAACCAGCACCGTCAAGAGAAATGGATGAATAATCTCAACAATTGTGATGTTGGCTCTCACAAACTATGGTCAACAATAAAAGGTCTATCAGGCGCACACAAAAACCAGGGTAACATTGCCATAAACTTTAATAACGCTCAATTTACCTTGGGAAAAGTCAGGAAACTCCAACGCGAGCCAAATCCATGCTTCCTCACACAAGCTGAAGTCGAAGCCACACTTTCCAAGGCAAAGTCCTCAAAAGATCATGGTCCAGATGGCATCTCCATGCTAATGCTAAAACATCTCGGTCCAGTAGCCCTGGGATACCTTGCCAACTTTTAAATCTCTCGCTTAACCTATTGGATATACCGGAAATTTGGAAAGTTGCACGGGTTATCCCACTCCCTAAACCGAAAAAAATGCAGATTTAGGAGAATCATATCTTAGGTTTTGGAGGCGCTACTCTTATCAACTTCAGCTAGCAGATCATCAGCATGGATTTCGTAAAGCTCACAGCACAACGACGACGACTTAACGATATAGCAACATACATCGCGAATGGCCTCAATCAGATTCGACCGCCAGCGCGGAATGTGGTCGCAGCTTTGGATTTATCCAAGGCATTTGACACGGTAGACCACTCGATTCTGATGGGTGACGTAATGAACTCCTCCAGATTGAACTCCGTCAACCATCTCAATCTTCATGCAGGAAAGAAAGTCGACTATATCGCCGTGAAAATCCACAGTTACCCTATTTACCTCCTGGACGTGAACTAAGGCAACTTGATGTAAGAGTCGTTGAACTTGATGTAAGAGTCGACAGGAACCTCTCGGGGAAAAGATAAAGAAACTATAGTAGCGACACATAAGGCCATCTGTCGCTCAGTTTTCAGATATGCCGCCCCAGTCTGGACCTCCTTTTTAAGCGACACCCAATGGCGTAACCTACAAGTTGCACAGAATAGTGCCCTCAGGATTGTTCCGGAAGAACATTAGGCTCTTCCGCCCGGACATCCAAGACGTATTACCAACTGACGTCAACAGATTGTCAATAGCGGAGAGCCTGAAGCAGCTGCATACCAGAACGGTCCAAGAAGCCGTAAACGGATTCAGCCCCAACACCGCCCTTAATTGTCATCCACCAGCAATCACTGATAGCGAGAGACATCTTCCCAGACTCACCAGAACCATTTTGGCACAACTACGGTCTGGATGGAGCAATATTTTAAATTGCTATTGCCCTGACATTCTAAATCAATGTCCAACCTGTCCAAATAACCCCACAGACTTACGCCCTGTGGACCTTTGGACAAGAACTGTGGAAGTGGCGCAATTTCTGCAATTGCTAACAGATTAATAACCTTAATATATTATAATATTATAAATATAATCATACACCATATTATACACATCCAATCGCACACATCAAACCACAAATATCTAATCATACACACCCAATAAACCTAACACAATGTGTAAATGACATATTTTTCAAAACCAAGGAGTTTGGTCGTAAGTCACTCGAATTCGTTCGTTTAGAATTTTACAAAAACAGGCTGTTAATTAAAACTTATCTATACTAATAAAAGAGTAAAGTGATTGACTGACTGATTTAACGATTCATCAACGCCCAGACGAAACGGCTGAAGCTAGAATCTTGAAATTTTGGGTGAGGGTCACCCTTGGTCCAAAGGTGACAGATAATACTGGGTTTTTGGAAATTCGTACTATAACGGTACGAAAAGTACTAAAAAGTACTAAATGTGATACCATTTGTATTTGGCGAACCGATGGAGCTAGAACTCTGAAATTTGGTTTGGTGGTCGTTGATGGAGTGTATGATAGGTGTATCAAAGGGTTTTTGGAAATTCGAACTATAACGATCCGAAAAGTACTAAAATGTACTTAATTTGTGTACAAATTCGTAGCATGTGAATGGATAGAGCCAAAAACTTGAAATGTAGAATTGAAATTAGGGTTGATATGTAGAGTCTATTTAAGGAGATGGTTTTGAAAGCGTGTACTCATGTGTACGAAAAGTACTATATGGTACTATATTTGGTACAAATTTAATCTATACTAATAAAAGTGATTGACTGACGGATTAAACGATTCATCAACGCCCAGACGAAACGGCTGAAGCTAGAATCTTGACATTTTGGGTGAGGGTCATTTTGGGTTAATGTTGAGAAGTTGGGTCCATTTAAGAAGATGGGTTTGAATGCGTGTACTCATGTGTACGAAAAGTACTATATGGTACTATATTTGGTACAAAATTAATTTGGAGATACAAATCGAGCTGGAATCCTGGAGTGTAGGATTGGGATATGAACGTAATTTTTTAAATTTGTTACTTATGTGTACGAAAAGTACTAAATCGTACTATAATCAGTACAGCTTGGATTTGGCTGATCCTATAGAGCGGGAAAAATTAAATTTGGAGTCAGGATCACAGTAGGGGAGTGTGATTGGGGTCAAGATTCAGTTTAAGAAAATAATACTTATGGGTACTAAATTTGGTACAATTTGAATTTTAGGTGAACCAATAGAGCTAGAATCATGAAAGTTGGAGTCAGGATCCTTGTTGAGGTGTAAGATTGAGATATGTAGGAAGTTTTAGAAATGTGTACTAATGTAATTGGTACAATTTGAATTGTGAGTGAACCGATAGAGTTGCAACCCTGAAACTTGGATTTGGGATCACTGTGGGGGTGTAGGGTTGGGGTATGTAGCAAGTTTTAGAAATTTGTACTAAGTGTACTAAATTTGGTACAATTTAAGTTGTGGGTGAAGCGATTGAGTTGGAATTCTGAAATTTTGATTTAGGATCACTGTGAAGGTGTAGGATTGGGGTATGTAGGAGGGTTTGGAAATTGGTAGTAGGGGAGACTGGGGCACCTTCGGCATCGGGGCACCTTCGGCAATCGCGTTTTCGATATGAAGTTCTCACCGTATATCACTAGTTTCGATACATAGGTATCGAATATCGAAATAAATAACTGACACAAAGTTTGAAATTTCTAGCTAATAAGCTTATTTAGATACATAGGTTTTTGAATTTTTATAGATGTTTCTGTAATATTTCAATTCCATTTCGTAAGTATTTCGTGTAAAAAACTTTTAAAATTTTTAAGACAATATTATTAAAAAGTGGTTAACTACGATGTGTATTATTATAAAAATATTTAAAAATATAATCTTTTTACAAATCTGATCGAAAAAAATGAAAAAAACTATAAAAAGTACATTCGGGGTACATTCGGCATTTCAAAGTGGGGCACATTCGGCCATATACAGATTGTGCAATATTATTTCCGTAAAAGGTTTTTGAGTTTGTTTTTAAAACTAATCCTTTAATATGGTTCGAAATTGCATATATAAGATCAAACGTGCTTGTATTGACGAAAATGCGATAGAAAACCCCTATTTCTGATGGTGTGTGCGACCTTGAAATGTAAACGTCCGCCGCTCGAAAATAAAGCCATATAATTCAAACATTGTGTGGCGTATTAAAACCTTATAGAGCCTTTAGAGGATCAGAATTTCAACCAGACTGATAGCGATGACAATTACCCGGCTATGACTATGGTGCCGAATGTGCCCCATCAAATGCCGAAGCTACCCCGGGTTGGGGCACATTCGGCGAATTTGACTTTTTTTAAAAAACTGTAAAATTTTTTAACTAATACTATTTTTTTATATCTTTTTAGTACTATTTTTTATAATTAAGTGTCAGAGGACAAAAATCAGCCATAAAGTTGTTATATATGTTGAATAAGTACTGAGATATAGAGCTCTAAAAAAAAGTGCCGAAGGTGCCCCAGTCTCCCCTACTATGTACCAAATTTAGTACGAATTGAGTTTTGGATGAACCGTAAGAGTTGGAATCCTGAAATTTTGATTTGTGAACACTGAGGAGGTGTAGGATTGGGGTATGCAGGAAGATTTGGAAATTTGTACTACTATGTACTAAATGTAGTACAATTTGAATACAATTGGGATCCTAAAACTTGAATTTAGTATTAGTGTGGGGGTGAAGGATTGGGGTATGTAGGAAGTTTTGGAAATTGGTACTACTGTTGAAAAACTAGGGATCTGATCTATATTACGCGGATACTGTCCGCGGAGTGAAAGCACTTCTGTATTGTTTGTGGTGGATTTACACACTAATTTTTTAATATAAAAAGTGTTTCTTAAGAACTAATTATTACAATATGACTTAACCTATCTTAGACTAATGTGTAAAAGAGAGAGTGCATCTGCCATAACACATGGAGTGGACACACACAAATCTTTATCTGACATGTGGCAAGCACGCTACACATGCTTATCAGTCTGTAGCGAAGATTACTCCCCGTAATCTCACCCAAACACACCACATGTGGCAATAGAAAACTCCTATCTTATTCTAGTGTACAAACATTCAACAAGAAAATGTGGACTGTATACAAAAATAGATCCCTGTTTAACTAAATACTCTCTCCTTTACACAAGAGACCCACAGCAAGACATTCACTATCTTTATTATTTAAAAACCATGTTCGCTCCGTGAACATCTTGCGGGCCAGAAAATGAATATAAAAATATGAAATATTTAAAAATATAAAAATTATAAAATATCAAAAATGTAGTTATAAAGAAACCAAAAAAGAAAACAGCTAGGTGATCGCCTCCGGGTACCACTGCCATCTCTCCAACCAGCTTCTAATATCGGCACCTCCACCTTTGTCTGCCGGCTTCATCTTCCAGCCAGAACCATTGGCCATAGTCTTCGTCAGCTTCTCGAGCATACGGCTTCCAAGTGGCTTGTCCGCATCTTTGGCAGGCAGCACCATTATCAAGGCTGTAGCATTTGCCAACCTCATCATAGCCGCGGCTTCATTTTTCAGCTTGTTCCCGCTTCTGACCGCAGACTTCTTGGCACCAAATTCATTCCTCTTCGCCAGAACGTCATCTTTATTACATGGTGCACCATCTAACGTTGGCTGCGTATTGAATGTCACTGCTGGATCCAACTTCCCGGCCGCATTTCCACGATTTATATCGATAATCTTCCTGACCGGAACATTCGTAACTAGCGGTTTCTGCTTATCACCACAATTACATTTTGTTGTGGGTTCAGCGCCATTTTCCGCCGGCTTCATCTTCCTACCGGCAAAACAAGTACCCACTGGCGACGCACAATTCACAGCAAGTCTTCCTTTATGTACCTGCTCCTTGTTCGCCGGCTTCAACTTCCCAACTGGACATTGTTCCATAACTGGTTTCTCCGCACCAGCCACCGCATCGCTCTTTTTCATAGCCAACTCGACTGGAGCTAATTTCTGCGCAAATAGAATATTACTTTGAGCAAATGGAATATTACTTACTTTCCGCTCCTTTTTGTCATTGGCAACCATTCGTATGGCCAACTGGTCACGTTCGGCCTCTGCTGCTTCTCGCGCCTTCTCCAACAGATCCAGTTTTTTCAAAAGATGCCTTTTTTCTTCTTCCCAGGATTTCTCTGCAGCCTGGGCTCTCTCTGCAGCCGCCACCAATTCACCTTTAAGTTTGATCTCTTGAAAGGACAAGTCAATGTACATATCTCTTGCCTTTTTATATCTTGCCTGTGCCCTTTCTTGAAGGCAACCATTGGCGTCTTCCGATATTTTTAGAGCAAATTCTAGCTCTTTATTCCTTGCCCGTAACTCCGCCACGTCACGGCTTTTCTCCTCCAATGCTCTTTGAAGGCTGCCCATTTGTTCTTGGACTGGCATAAAACCTCCTGCCATATTGGATTTCTTCTCCAATATCTCATTTTTTTGCATTATGATGTAGGGGTGATCCACCCTTTCTCTATTTATTGGCTGAATTTGTTGCATGGTTTTCGCTATTTCCGATTTCTTCTGTATAACCTGTAACCATCTTGCAGTAACGACTGCATTTTTTCTTATTTTCCGTTCTGCGGTATCCACCAGGTCTCCAACATACCTAACTGCGGATTCCAGATCCTCTATTGTATGGATGTTATGCATCATCCCCATCACTGCTTCAATTTCGGTCGGTGCCGAGTCTAGGTTTGGCTCATCGCCTAGTGTGAGGGACTCCATAGTCTCCTCGCTTCTCTCTGCAGCCGCAATGCTTAGATTAGAAGCTTCCCCGACCTTTCTACTCGCCGTCACCGCCATTTTCCTCACCGCAGTTCCTTTTGACTCGGCATCCTGAAGACTTGCAGTGTACTGCCTCGTACTTCCACTGCATCTCCTTCTTCTTCTCTGCTACGACTCAGCATTTTATTTTTTTTATTGTTTGTGTGTTTTTCAACAAGCTGACAGAATTTCCTTGACCGTTAAGGTAAATTCTTCAGCATCAATTTCCTCCACAATCGGTCACTGATCCGGCTCGAAGGACCAATGTTAACCAGGGATCTTACGCGGATACTGTCCGCGGAGTGAAAGCACTTCTGTATTGTTTGTGGTGCATTTACACACTAATTTATTAATATAAAAAGTGTTTCTTAAGAACTAATTATTACAATATTACTTAACCTATCTTAGATTAATGTGTAAAAGAGAGAGAGAGTGCATCTGCCATAACACATGGAGTGGACACACACAAATCTTTATCTCACATGTGGCAAGCACGCTACACATGCTTATCAGTCTGTAGCGAAGATTACTCCCCGTAATCTCACCCAAACACACCACATGTGGCAATAGAAAACTCCTATCTTATTCTAGTGTACAAACATTCAACAAGAAAATGCTCTTATCTTAAGTGGACTGTATACAAAAATAGATCCCTGTTTAACTAAATACTCTCTCCTTTACACAAGAGACCCACAGCAAGACATTCACTATCTTTATTATTTAAAAACCATGTTCGCTCCGTGAACAACTGTGGTCCTAAGTGATCCTAAATTTGGTACAATTTGAATTGTGGGAGAAACGGTAAAGTTGGAATCCTGAAACTTGGATTTAGGATCAATATGGGGGTGTAGGTTTGTGGTAAGGAGGAGGTTTTAGAAATTCGTACTACTGTGTACTAAATATGGTACAATTTAAATTGTGGGTGAACCGATAGAGTTGGAAGCCTGAACATTGTTTTTAGGATCACTGTGGGGGTGTATCATTGGGGTATGTAGGAAGTTTTGTAAATTTGTACTAATATGTACTAAATGTGGTACAATTTGAATTGTGGTAGAGTTTGAATCCTGAAACTTAGATTTAGGATAACTGTGGTGGTGTTGGTTTGGGTTAAGTAGGAAGTTTTGGAAATTTCATAAATATGTCAGCTAACATCTTTGCTGATTCCATGACATCCACAGATACTTTCCCCGCAATTATAGAATCTCTGGTAATAAGATTTACTCAACGCAAGTTGAACTGCAGCATGGTTGTCACAAAAAAATGTTTACTGGTGATCCATTGGCAAATTTCCTGGTAAATAATTCATTAGCAAATCCCTTCAGCCAAATTGCTTCTTGCACTGCCGTACCTAATGCCATATATTCAGCTTCACATGTTGACAAGGTCGTTGTTGTTTGTTCCTTTTATATGCTGAAGAAATAGTTTAGCCGCTTGCAAGCGATTGATACAGGGATATACTTTCATTCGATTCTTTTGTCACACGTATGCCCAAAAACGACATTGAATTATCAATTTTTGAACATATACATTAATTATTCTTCATTTTATCTAGGCCTAGCTTAGTTTTGCTTAATTTCTGATTCCACATCCGTGACGATTGTTTCAAACCATATATTGGTCTATTTAATTTTAAAACTTCCCCTTGGGAATTTCAATACCGTCAGGAGTTGCGATGTAAATATTTTCTTGTAAAACGCCTTGTAGAAAGGCTGTGCAAACATATACGGGAAGGTTATGCCCAACCGATATACAAAATAAATACCTTAGGGAACTATATTGTACCACTGGCGAATATGCCTCACTATAATCAACATTACTTCTTTGTGCACATCATCGTGCTACTAGGTGGGCCTTATGTCGATCTAAATTTCCTTTGTCGTCTCTTTTAATCTTAAAAATCCACAATTTTATATTACCAGACTTTCCCCCTATTATTTTCCTTTAAACTATTAAGTTCTTCTTCCATAGTCTTTTTACAATAGTTATTCTTTTTACTATTAATTGCTTCTGAATAATTACCTGGTTCATTAGTGATTCTAAAAACGGCATAACTAACGAAATCATTCATATTTTGTGGACGAGATATTCTAGGAGATTTTCTGGTTATTTGATTTTCATAGACTTTTACGCCCCTTTGGTTGTAGTCTTCGCCGTCATCATCAAACAATTCCTCACTATCAGCTAACTCACATTCAGGGGGGTTACTCTGTATTGCGATGCGTAAGAAAATTTTTATCGCATCGCAAAATTGGTACTCTCTAATTCGTTTTCGTATCTCTTTTCGTATCTACTTTACGCAAATGTGGCATCATCGCACTCTGTAAAACAAAAACGCCTGTCAAACTCGTTCGTTAAACGCAAATATCTTGCGTTAACAAAATAACAAACGCAACGGAAGCAAAACATGTAAGTAAGCACAATTAAAGGTTTTATTTATATCTAAATTGTTAATTATTTTAGGGATAATCCAAAAAATGTTGCAGACTCAGCAAAATTCCAAACGTTGGTTGATTATATGGAGCAAAACAGCGATTTGGCAAATGGACCGTTCAAATGCTAAACAACGCGCCAACAATTTGTGGACAAAACCGGCTGATGACCTCAATTCAAATGGACCTCCTGTAAATCACTGGTTGGAAAAAAGTAATGTATTATATGTTTTATATAAAATATATGTATGTGCATATTTAATGCTTTGGTAAAGCCAGGAATTCCACACGCATGGAAAAACCTCTTTTTATTTCAATTTCCTTTTCAGCAGTTACCTCAAATTGTATGTGCTTGGGGCAAAGTATTCCCTCAATCACTTTGCAAACTTCTTTTAAGCAACGCGACATAGATTGAAGAAGGTCTTGGTCGAGTTGGTGTTGATAACCACCATGTTCAAGTAATTTCAAAGCAGCGGCCATTTTTATTGGAGATGGAATTGCTGTTGATCTACTTGGAACGACGTTTTTAGTAGCGCTTAATACATACACATAAACGCATCTTATTGAGACGAAAATTATGTATAAATCTATAAAAATTAAATATTTAAAAACGTTTGTCATATAATTCGTACTTTTATTTTCATCCCCATGGTCACTTAGGGAGAATATATTTGATCGATCTCTTATTTTTTTTAATTAGTTCATCATTCTCATTGTAATCATAATCACCGAACTCACCGATAATCACCGAATTCATAAAATTTATTTTTTTAAACACTCGTACCGCACAAAAATATGTTTTTTTTTTACAATTTTTTGACGTTTCCTTTTGACATTCTTCATTATTGTTTACTTTGTGGTGACAGTGTTGCCTTATTTTCGATTTATTTTGCGAATGCGTTTGCGTTAGTGATACAGAGTACCAAATTGAAGTCTTAACGCATTTAGCTTTCGCAACGCAATACAGAGTAACCCCCCAGGTTCTTTTTCTTCGCCTTCAGCATCCTGACCTTCGCTTTGATTCACAGCATAATTATTCTCTTCTTTACACTCTTGAGTAGGATTTGGTTTACACTGAATTTCGCTAATGTCATCACACTAATGGGATTTTCCATCTAGAATAATCCTGACTAAATTCTCATCATCTTTATGTTTAATTGTTTCATTAACATGGTCTAATGGTCTTCCAAAAGCACAACATTTCTGCTTATGTACATCTTATTCGCCTCCGGATCGTATACTCTATAAACCTTGGAATTGGATTTTGGATCCCATTTCTTTCCATGTTGTTTAGCAGTTACCAACATTGCTACGCAAATGAATACTCGAATACTCGATGTGACAATTTAATTTCGCGATTGCTCCATATCTCCTCAGGGGATTTTCCATCGTGCTCTTATGAGGTGTTCTGTTTAATAAAACGTTGCAGTATTTATACTCTCTGCCCAAAAAACGACGAATGTATATTTTTTTCAGTAGTCTAATTTATAAATATCGTATACCTTACGGCCATTTTTTACAACATCGTGTTCTTATGAGGTGTTCTGTTTAATAAAACGTTGCAGTATTTATACTCTCTGCCCAAAAAACGACTAATGTATTGTTACGAATATAACTTTAGATTTAAGTTAATTTAGATGAATTCCGTTAATTTAAGAATTTGAATTTTAACGTAAATTTCTACTACGCAGTTTATTTGAATAACTTCACAACAACAACTACTGTATAGATTTTTCTACATCCTTCCATTTCCTCTTTCATTGTCTATTTTTTTGTTGACGTAGAATTCTTGTTAAACGTCATCATTGATGATCGCCTTATTCCTCTTTCTTTGTTACCCCCTCACCTGTATATGTGTTGTTGTTATTGTTTACTCAATGTAAGTTTGTATGTGTTGTTGTTATTGTTTGTTCAATGTAAGTTTTTATGTGTTGTTGTTATTGTTTACTCAATGTAAGTTTGTATGTGTGTTTGTTGCATTGGTAGATTGTTCGTGATCTAGGTGTTACCAGATCGTCTAGAAACTTCTGTAGCTACAAGCAAGGCTCATATAAATAGGGGAAATGGAAAGGCAGTGAGTCAGTTGTGAATCAGATCGCGAATTGAAACCGTCGAGTAAAGTAAAGTGCAAAGTAAAGTTGTGTGAATAAAATCATTCTAATAATCCTAATCAGAAAGAACCCGCGTTTTATTTGGTACGAATTGTATCGGGAAATAAAACAACGACTACACGGGATTAACTAAAATCCAAGAACGTAACAATTGGTGTCGGAAGTGAGATTACGATAATACTACGATGAAGTTTAAGGATCTACGAGTGGAAGACTTGAAGAAGGAGCTCAATAAATTGGAATTGTCCTCTACTGGCAACAAGGCTGAACTACAAAAACGTCTGTTGGATGAGTTCGAGCGCCGTGGTATGAACATCGATACATACGAGTTTGACAGTAAAGATGAAGTGGATTTATCGGAAATGGGCGAATCCAACGGTGGAGAAGACTCGTCAGTAGCTACCAGGGGTGACGATTTCAGAGAAATGCTGGCTAAAATGTTTGCGGAAAATTCCAGAATGTTAGTAGAAAACACGAGACGAATGTTCGAACAGAATTCCAGGAAGTTAGATGAACTCAAGTCAGAGAATTGTAGAATGAACGATAAACTCGAGAACATTACAGAAGTTATTGGAAGGAGAGTGGAAACCGTGGAGGTCCAAATTAAAGAGTTGGATAAGAAAGTGCAGTCGGTTGACGAGAAGATTCTGTCTGTGGATGAGAAATTTCTGGTCCACGACCATAGGGTTACGAATCTGGAGAAGAAAATGTCGGAACTGGAAATTAAAGGTGGTCCGGTGCGAGTTCCCGATAACACACTAAAAATCAAACCTCCTGTATTCGACGGCTCTACGTCATTCAATGTTTTCAAGTTACAGTTCGAGACAGTGGCTTCTAGAAATTCGTGGAACGACAACGACAAAGCGGTTGCACTACTTCTGGCATTGAAGGGCAGTGCTGCTGATGTTATACAGAGTATTCCTGTCGCTTCTAGGTACAACTATGAACGAGACGTTACAAGACTTTGCAGCTGAGGTGGAACGTTTGGTGCTAATGGCGTATCCAGGAGAGAATCACCCATTGCTGGACCGTATGAAAATCGAAACCTTTGTGAATGGCATACGTGATCCTGAGATTAAATGTGCAACATATGCGTCACCAAAAGCGTCGTTTGCCGAAACTGTGTCGTTTGCCCTTGCCCATGAGACGGCAAGAATAATTGTTAAGCCCCAGACCCACAAGATTCGCCAACTGGAGACCGAAGGTTGCGAACCCAAATCTCTCGTTAACTCGATCAAGGACGCCATGAGGCAGGTAATAGAAGAAACAAAGTTAGTAGGGATGACTAAGCCCAGGGTTAGATGCTATAACTGCGATAAAGCAGGTCATATTGCGCGCGAATGCAGAGCTAAGCGCAAACGATCCAGGTCATCGTCACCACCTCCAACGAAAGATGGTAGACGAATGGCTCAACAGTCCACCAATGAGTCACCGTTAAACTAAATCGAGCCAGTCCAGCGGGGCATGAACTGGCTCCCATTGACGATGGCCCCACAATCTCCATAGCAATAGTACAACAGAAAAGTCACAACCTAACAACAACTGGGTACATCAATGGTGACAAGCGAGTTCTGACGTTAGATACTGGCGCATGAAAGTCCATCATAAGATCAGATCTGGTAAAGGGAAAAATAACGCAACTTAATGGAGTCAGACTGCGCACAGCAACGGGGGAGCCCGCGGCAGTACACGGCAAGATTACCCTGAGACTAACTATTGCCAATAAATCGGTGAATTACGAGTTTATAGTTGCCGATATCGTAGACGAAGTGATAATAGGCGCAGATTTTATGATTGCCTTCGGTATCAATCTGGATATGAAAGAACGTGTGATGACCTGGTCTAACGTCGAAATTCCGTTAAACGTGGGCTACGATGAAAGTACACCCATTAGACGTCTGACTACGGAGATAATACCGCCCTGTGCCGAAGCAATAATATGGGTACCAATGAATGGAGATTGTGGAGCCGAGAAGTTGTGGGTGGTGGAACCAGCAGAAAACAGAAACAGTAACATCCTAATAGCGAATGCCCTGGTGAAAAGCAACAAGGACGGATTAATTCCTGTTAGAGTTTTGAACCTGTCAAACAAGCAAGAGCAAATTTGCCAATTTTCCGATGTTGGACAATGCACACCAGCTGAAGCTGTAGTTAATTTGGAAACTAGCACCGAAAAGCCAGCAGCCATGGAGAAGAAGCACCTCGACGGCTACATAAAAGAGTGGACACACCAATTATCACCTTCCGAGAGGAACAAGGCTAAGCAGCTATTATGGAAATATGCCTCTACCTTTGCGTTGACAAGAGAGCACCAAGGAAGAACATCAGTGGTGAAGCATGAAATCAATACAGCAGACGCGAGACCCATTAAACAACCTCCAAGAAGTGTTCCCCTGGCGAAAAGAGACGAGGTCCAGAAGCTGATAAGTGAAATGGAAAAGAGTGGTGTAATAGAACCATCGTCAAGTCCATGGTGCTCCCCAGTGGTATTGGTCAAGAAGAAAGACGGAAGCACCCGATTTTGTGTGGACTACCGAAAACTGAATGATGTCACCAAGAAAGACAGCTATCCGCTCCCAAGAATCGACGACACACTGGACACATTAGCCGGGACGTCATGGTTCTCCACCCTCGACCTGCAGAGTGGGTACTGGCAAGTAGAGATCGCCGAGAAAGATAAGGAGAAAACAGCGTTTGGCGTTAATGGGGGTCTCTGGCAGTTCAATGTCATGCCATTCGGACTCTGCAACGCCCCGGCTACATTTGAAAGGCTGATGGAGCGTGTGTTAAAAGGGCTGCAGTGGAAGTCGTGCCTCATATACTTGGATGACATCATAGTCATGGGACGCAACTTCGACGAACACATCAAGAATTTAAAGGATGTTCTACAGCAGCTTTCGTCTTCAGGCCTCAAGCTGAACCCAAAGAAGTGCAGTCTCTTCCAACGAGAGGTGAAGTTCCTGGGGCACCACGTGACGCCGGAGGGCATATCGACGGATAAGGAGAAGATTCAAGCCGTCAGAGATTGGCCGCAGCCCCGAAATCTCCATGAGCTGCGAAGCTTTCTGGGTCTCTGCACCTACTACCGTCGATTTGTCCCAAATTTTGCCAACATCGCCGCCTGTCTACACCGCTTGACGCAAAAAGGCCAGAGGTTTCAGTGGGGCAACGACCAAGAAGAGGCATTCAGTAAACTCAAAGACATGCTATGCAGAGCCCCCATTTTGGCATACCCTATACCTGGCGGCAAGTTTGTTCTGGACACAGACGCAAGTGCGTGCGGCATCGGTGGCGTCCTTTCCCAGGAAATCGGCGGACAGGAAAAAGTCATCGGGTACTACAGCCGGACATTGTCGAAACCTGAGAGGAATTACTGTGTGACGAGGAGAGAGCTGCTTGCTGTCCTTGAGTGCGTTAAACACTTCCACAAATACCTATATGGCCAGCATTTCCTGCTGAGGACCGACCACGCTGCTCTCCAATGGTTGCTGCAGTTTAAGAATCCGGAAGGTCAACTAGCCCGTTGGATTGAGAGGCTCCAGAGTTATGACTTCAGAATCGAGTACAGAAAAGGCGGAAAACACGGTAATGCTGATGCCCTGTCTCGTCGGCCATGCAAAGTAGAATGCAGGCACTGCTCAAAGGCTGAGAATAAAGAGAATATCGTTGATGTCCGACTATTGCAGTTTGAGTCGGTTGAAGATTGGTCGACGGAACAACGAAGAGATCCCATTCTGGGCAAAGTAATTTCGGCCATAGAAACGGGCAAGCGACCTAGTCGCAAAGAAATTACCTCCGAAAGCCCTCTTTTAAAATCCTATTGGGCCCAGTGGGACAGTCTACTTATAATAGATGGTTGCCTATATCGCAAATGGGAAAGTGAGGACGGTAAATCTCACCGGAACTTGATCGTCGTCCCAGACTCCAAAATAAGAGATGTCTTGTCGGAGTTTCACGATGGGCCAAGTGGGGGACATCTTGGCATAGCAAAAACCGCTGAAAAGATAAAGCAGAGATTCTACTGGGTCGGCTGTCAAAAATCCATTGCCGACTGGATCGCCAATTGTGAAAGGTGCATAAGAGCTAAAGGTCCAACACGGAAGAGTCGAGGCTACATGCAGCAGTATAATTCAGGAGCCCCTTTTGAAAGAATCGCAATGGATGTAGCTGGACCGTTCCCAACAAGCGACTCTGGGAACCGGTATGACTTAGTGGTCATGGATTACTTCAGTAAATGGCCAGAGGTTTATGCTATCCCAAATCAAGAAGCCAGGACAATTGTGGATGTGTTCAGCAAAAATTGGATTTGTCGCTATGTTGTTCCATCTGAGGTTCATTCCGATCAAGGTAGGAATTTTGAATCAGCGATCTTTAAGGAAATGTGTGACTCCTACGGAATCAAGAAAACCAGAACGACGCCCCTACATCCACAATCAGATGGCATGGTGGAAAGATTCAATCGCACCCTGGAAGAACATCTACGGAAAGTGGTGGACAGTGGCCAACGAGACTGGGATGAGCATATTCCCAAGTTTTTACTGGCTTATAGATCGGCCATTCATGATTCCACATCCCGGACCCCAGCCAAAGTTCTGTTCGGAAACGAATTAAAGCTACCTGGCGATTTGATATTCGGTGCTACCCCAAACGACGATGTGAACCAAGAAGAGGACAGTCAAAACTCTTTTAGTAAAGTCCACGATGCAGTCCGACATCGAATAAAAATGGTTAGCAACCGCATGAAGGCAAGGTACGATCGAGCGGCTAATACCGATGGGTTTCAAGAAGGGCAACTGGTACTATTGTTCAACCCACAACGAAAGAAGGGACTATGCCCCAAATTGCAAACGCACTGGGAAGGACCCTACAAGATTGTCACGAAAATAAATGATGTGGTTTATCGCATCCAGAGGAGCGACAGTCCCAGGTCGAAGATGAAAGTGGTACATTTGGAGCGGCTGACCCCCTACGGAACGGGAACTGTGCCTATTCGGGACGAACAGGCTTAAGCGGGGGGCAATGTTACGAATATAACTTTAGATTTAAGTTAATTTAGATGAATTCCGTTAATTTAAGAATTTGAATTGTAACGTAAATTTCTACTACGCAGTTTATTTGAATAACTTCACAACAACAACTACTGTATAGATTTTTCTACATCCTTCCATTTCCTCTTTCATTGTCTATTTTTTTGTTGACGTAGAATTCTTGTTAAACGTCATCATTGATGATCGCTTAATTCCTCTTTCTTTGTTACCCCCTCACCTGTATATGTGTTGTTGTTATTGTTTACTCAATGTAAGTTTGTATGTGTTGTTGTTATTGTTTGCTCAATGTAAGTTTTTATGTGTTGTTGTTATTGTTTACTCAATGTAAGTTTGTATGTGTGTTTGTTGCATTGGTAGATTGTTCGTGATCTAGGTGTTACCAGATCGTCTAGAAACTTCTGTAGCTACAAGCAAGGCTCATATAAATAGGGGATATGGAAAGGCAGTGAGTCAGTTGTGAATCAGATCGCGAATTGAAACCGTCGAGTAAAGTAAAGTGCAAAGTAAAGTTGTGTGAATAAAATCATTGTAATAATCGTAATCAGAAAGAACCCGCGTTTTATTTGGTACGAATTGTATTGGGAAATAAAACAACGACTACACGGGATTAACTAAAATCCAAGAACGTAACAGTATATTTTTTTCAGTAGTCTAATTTATAAATATCGTATACCTTACGGCCATTTTTTAACAATGCATCTACCATTTTCAATTCAGAATGTATAAACTTTTTATCCAGTTGACATACTGATAGTAAATTGGTACAAAGTCGTGGTACATACAAAACATTTCTTTCTTTTTACCCTCTATTTGAGGTTCACCAAAACATCTTCATTACATTTAGCTATGAAACTACCATTGTTTGCAACCATCACTGTCTGATCTGCCGAAAAATCTCTACATTTCTTAAAACAATTTTTGTCGTTGGTCATATGTGTAAATGCCGCTGCAAGCATTGTTGAGCTATTCATTACCTTTGATCAAAATTTGTTTGCCATATTAACGTCTTTTTTACATCTAAAACAAACATCCCCTTTTTGTTTACCTTTCGCCTTCGAATCATTATATACAGCTGGGGCTTAATTTCGGTCGTCCATGTGTGGGTGGGTGTCGATTTTTTGGCAGATATTTTCATATTCCTCAGATGGAAGAAATCACGCTCATTAGCCTCTGCTAGGAGTCTTACTTCAGGCATTCGACCAGCAGGTATGAAGCGAGCGATAGTAGTAGCGAGGATTTTATGGAAATTTCTCTCAACTACCTGAGGATATGAGAGGATGGGGGTTACGTCATTTTTCAGCCCTGGTGCCTCAATGGTGATGTCTGAACATCTGGTGCAATCTTATCCCCTTGGAGACATCCTCGTTATTCGTGTAAAATGTTGAGCTATCAATTTGCTCGGCCAGCGCTGTACCCCTTAGCACATGTACCGCCGTAATTCCATACTTGACTGGTGCCCCCATACATTCAATGTATGGGTTAGTAACCTTCGCAACGCTGTTAGCACAGTTCCCGGTCTTGTTGCGAAGACCATTGTAGTTGAACTGCAAGAACGATGTAGGCGCGGAACAGCAATATGCGGTGTTAATTGGTGCGTGTTTTGCTGTTGAGGAGACTGCAGGAATGTCTCCCCAGACGACGATTCGGAGAACGGTCCCTGAGATACGCTGGGAGATGTTCTAGCGCAGTATGAAGCGAGGTAACACCTTTTGCAGTACTCCTGGATTCGGTTCCGTCCAGAGTAACCTTGAAAATGCACCAATTTTCTACATCCATTGAGACTCATCGAGATGGATAAATGGTGGATGCGGTCTCGCCAAACACTACTGAATCAAGGTCTGGGGTTCCTTTCTATCCAGGCACTTATCGCTAGGGTTCAAAGCAGGCTTTCCGGGTTATAATGTCGCTCCCACGACAAAAATAACGTACACGTATTTGTTGAGATGGCAACAACTGGTCTGAAATTATTTCAGTTGATTTTAAATTTAGATAAAACCGAAAATACATTCACTGTGTATAACTCGTTGAGTAAAGAAGTGAAATCTCAAAGCGCTCGTGTGGAAAAAAAATAAAAGTGTTGGAGAACAAAAACTAACAAAAGGAACTGTGAAGTGCCTAATCAAATTGATTACGAATCAATAGTGATTTTGTTTTATAAACAGAAAATAATATATTTAGCACCACGTAGTGCTAAAATTTGTGCTTTTAATTAATAAAATAATAACAACCAAAAAACTGTGCCGTGCCATATTTAAGTCTTTGAAGGTGTTCCCATAAATCCATGTGCCTAAACATTACTGTACAAAGAGCAACAAAACTCCATGTATACATCAGAAATTCTTATTAAAAACGTTTATTACATTGAAATTATCAAAATTTTCGTTCTTTTTTTTTCAAAAAAAAAAAAAAAAAAAAAATCATTAAGTGGTATTGAAGTTGGCGTGCCTAACGGTAAAAGTGAGCGTCTGTCGCTATCTCGCTCGCACTGCGACTGGTGGTAGCGTTTGAACAAAACAACAATTTTTCAACTGTACTCGTCATGCTTAATCAAAAAATCAAACTCAGCAATAACCAATCTATTAATTAATTAATTTGACATCTTTGGTCACCATCTAAATTTCGTCCATCATTCTTTTAACTTTAAGTGTATCCAATTTACTTTTTCAAAAAATTCTAAAATAGTTTCAACCAAGCAGACGTGCATAGCGGGACTTATGCGCGTCTATTGTTATATCTTTTATGTACCCAGTGTTTCTTATTGGTGTAGTGGTAGCGTCACATATCACACAATTAAGCAAAAATAACGAAAAGTGAAATGGAGGAGGGAGTTAACGCCCAAATTGCAATCCTCAAATAAATTTATGCCCATTAACACCATCTCACTGGGTAGACTTTGCAAACAGCTAGGATTTTAGAAATAACCAAAATTGGCTTTGTCAGAGCCAAATCACATGTTGTACCGGATTGGAGGCGACCATCTTAGTCAGCAGCCAAGCACTTAAAAATGAAAACTATATTGGCAATATATTTGCTCAATTTGTTTAAAAAATAGGAACTATATTTGGAGTACCACTTGAGCTTACGCAAGACGAGCTGTACCATGCCATTCAATCTGATGACGTTACCAGAATGAGCAGGAAGAAAAAGGACAACGGGTACCAACCCCCAGAGTTAAAATTATGTTTAAGGGCCTGGAGCTACATACAGGTGTAAGATTTTTCGAATACACTAAAATAGAAGTTAAACACTTTATTTAATTTGGCCAGTTCTACAAGTGTTACCGCTTCAATCACTTCACTTTGTGATTCACTGCAAACTGAATCCGGAGCTGTGTAAAAAATGCTTCACCGCGCATGCGGAAAATGTCATCTGTGCCGAAAAATTTCAATGCTCCAACTGCAAAGGAGATTCACCGCTAGATAGGGCTGTTCCTAGGCTAGAGCTAGGTCATACAAACTGAAAAAGGTAATGAGCATGGAAAATCTAACGCAGGACGAAGCAAAGCGGAAGTATCCACAAGTGTTCAGTAACATGTTTCATATGCTAGAAAACAATTCAGTAGGTCGATTCTGTAAGTTATAACGATCCGACAATCGACAACTCTGTCTACACATAAAATCGCTTGCAGTAACGAAAATATTATTCTGTAAAATTGTAGACAAATTGTCGATAAACTTTCAAAAAGTTTTCAATTTTGAATATGTTCAATATTGTAAAATATTTGTCGATAAGTTAACTTCGAATATTTTGGTGTTGTTTATTAAAACATTTTTAACAATTGTTTAAGCAAGAATTGCTATTTAAAATAGTTAAATAGTTAGCCTTTGATTTGAAAGGCAATAGCCGTTGAAATCTGTTCACTCCCCTTTATTACATCCTTGTAATAGTATGAAACTGGCAGATTTCAACGGCCTTTGTTTACAGTTTTGAGTTTGCGCCACCTTAAGGCATCTATATGTCAAACAGCATTGTTATTAGTACTTGATAACTTTCGTTGCAACCTACTGGCCACACATCTTGTTGTAAACACCCAGGCTTAAATAGTAAGCCATCGTACATATTGTTGTACATTAAAGGTAATATCGTTACCAACTAATAAATATCGGCATTGGTCGAACCTTTTATTCATAAACATATTGTGTTTTATTTCTATTTCTTTTTTGCTCACGAGTACGCATTGGGCGTACTGACTCTATTGGGAGAATCTATTGCACTATACCTGCCAACCACCCAAGTCCCTATAGTGCGGACTTAACATTTGGTCACTTCGAGCCGCGATACGGATTGGCTTCTTCTGGATAAGACCATTGGGTTGCTGCTTTTACAGTCCACAGCATTAATAAAATAATTTTTGGTACGTATAGTGCAAGTGAGCAATAACAATAACAACAAAGTGTTTCGTTTGTTTGTGTGGCCGTCTTTACAACGCGTCGCGGATTCCCCTCGGTCAAAGTCCATTTACGGGAATACCTGACAAACAAAAAATAGTTTTGTTTTCCTTTTTCGACAATTTTTCTCTAAATTCGTAGAGAAAATATCGTTTACGATCTTCTATGTGTTGTTGTAAAATTAGTTGAAGATCTTGGTTATTATTTCAAATTTATTGATAGTTTTGGTTTGCATATCATTCCCTGCAAAAATACACAAAAATATATTCATACATATTCCTGTGACATACGTACGTTTACAGCCTATTCGTGGCTACCTATTTCTTAATTTACATACGTACGTATTGTTACATACTCCAGCATCGTCGCTTTGTTGTTCTGGCTAGTTGGTCAGCCAGTCGCTTGCATGCGAATAAATACACACACGCATGTAACTATACATACTGCATTTTCGCTAATTCTTTTTTCTGTTGTGTCCGTTTTATTGCACGGTCTCCCGCCAGTGTATTATTACACAGTCCCAGGCTGGTATATTAGGACAGTGACACATATTATATTTTATGGTAAAAATAATATTTGTGTCAGGGAATATTATTTAAATAATTTGGACATTTTAAAATCCAGTGCACCCTACAATCGGTCAATTGGACTTTTGAATTGTGTATGGTGCATATTTGGCATATTGTTGCTTATATTTTGTTTGTGGATTTTAAATATTTATTTGTGTTTTATTGTGCATGTAGTTGCATATTATTTAATTTTTTGATTTTTAATATTCATTTAATATTTGTTTGAATTTTAAAAGTACCCTACAATCGGTCGTTTGTACTTTTATATTGTGTAGGGTGTGTATTTGGCATATAGTTGCCTATTGATTTCTTTTTGTAATTTTAATAATTTATTACCATTTTATTGCCATTTTTATTGTAAAAACGCTACAATCGGTAGCTTTGTTTGTTTTATTGTCTGCTAC
Source organism: Musca vetustissima (assembly GCF_032173495.1). Taxonomy (NCBI): domain Eukaryota; kingdom Metazoa; phylum Arthropoda; class Insecta; order Diptera; family Muscidae; genus Musca; species Musca vetustissima. Next base: position 114,253 of record NW_026875738.1, on the reverse strand, counting down.
AATTGGTAGTTTGTTTTCGTTTTGCTCAACTTTCATAAAAGTCTTCACTTTTATATTGTAATTCAATCATCTCATTTCAGCTTTATAAATTTTTAGAAACAAACCATTTATTTATTGTTAGATAGATTAAATTAAAATTTGTATTTTCTATCAACAAATTCGTTATTTTTGAAATATTTTTTGACTGTTTTAAAGATTTTAAATCTTTTTCATTTACATTTCATTTGCACATTGGTGCATTGAAGGAAGACGAATTAGATATTTATGATATTGAGGTTAGGAGTGAGGAAGTTGAAAAATTGTGGAAATCGGTTGAGGAAACTTTTAATAATTGTCTCTCACATATTGATAGTCCTGAAAATCTTGATTTATTATATAGCAAGTATGAGGTTTCATCTAAAGAATACGGAGTTTGCATATCCACTATAAATAGATTGTTATCTAAGATTAGAAATTCTAATAGATCGACCTTGAATTCCCCTAGCAATTCAGTTGTTTCTGTAACGGAGCATCCCGATAATATTCTTCCGGGAAAGCCGTCAGTTTATGCCTGTGCTGGAACACAGGCATCTAGCTCCACAATATCGAATATTGGGAATACTAGAATAGGCCAAAGCTTTGTCTTAGATCCTCCAAACGCAGATAACATTCATAGTCTAGCGATTCCTCCTTGTACTATTGATATTTTCAGTGGAAATATTCTTGATTGGCCCACTTTCAGAGATTTGTTTAGTGTGGTATATATTAATAACTCTCGATTGACAGACATTGAGCGTCTATGTCATCTGGTGAGTAAAACTAGTGGTGAGGCTCGAGAAATCGTCTCGAAATTTCCTTTGACTCATCGGAGTTTTGAACCTGCGTGGAATGCCTTGAATTCCACTTATGGTAATCCACGTCTTATTGTACATAGCCATTTAAAGTCTTTATTCGCACTTCCTGTGCTGGATCAGGAAAGTAGTTCGGGACTAAAGTCACTTCAACGCGGAATTAATAGTTGTCTTTCCGCAATGGCAATTTATAACATACCAACGGAAAATTGGGATCCGATTGTGGTATTTCTTTGTTTGCAAAAATTGCCCAAATTGACACACGCTTTATGGGAGCAAAGTGTTAAATCCAAATCGTCTCTTTCATCTTGGAAAGAGTTAGATGCATTCTTGACAGAGAGAATTCGTACTCTTCTGTGTTTGCATGAGATGAGAAATGGTAATACTGTGTCAAACTCAAATAATAGAAAGAGTTTCGTATCTCGCAAATGTATAGCTTCCAATCCTCGTTCGTCGCCTGATTCATGTTGCGTTCTTTGTTCAGAGCAACATACAATACATTATTGCTATCGGTTTGTAAATTGTACACCTGTCGATAGATTTAAATTGGTCAAAAAGCATCGTCTGTGTGTTAATTGTCTTCGTAGGGGACACGAAGTCAAAAATTGTAATAGTCGTTGTTGTCGAAAGTGCAATCAGAGACATCACACTCTATTGCACAGATATAGCTCTATTGTGAGCTCTCCGAGTCAGATGGTGACTCCTGTAAATTCTAATTTATCGTCTTCGGCACCAGCTTTTCGACCACGCAATTTAAATGTTAATGGTAGTCATTCGTCCTCTTCCACTGTGATCGGTCACTGCTATTCGACAGACATTTCACGCTGCGCAGAACAAAGCAGTTCTATTGGGAACAGCCATGATCAATATTGTTAACCATGGTGCTTGTTATCCTGCTCGAGCACTAATAGATCCGGCTTCTGAGTCGTCTTTAATTTCCGAACGACTTCAGAAGAAATTGAACCTACAGGTCAAATCCACAATTTCGACAATTCGCGGAGTAAATTGTACTGTCGCTACTACATGTCGAAAAATGTGCTCGTTGAAACTTAACAGTCGTTCTAATAGGTCTTACAGTTTGGAAACGTCGGCCTTGGTAGTAGATTCCATATCGGGAAATCTTCCATCCTCTTCGATTACATCGGACCTTAAATCGGATTTGTCAAATATAGTTTTGGCAGATCCCGACTTCATTGAATCTCGTCCAGTAGATATTTTGATAGGAGCAAACTTGTATCCACAAATAGTAAAAAATCATAGTTTTCGACTTTCGTCTGGATCGCTGCTCGCTCAAAATACAAAATTCGGCTGGATAATTACTGGTCCTATAACATAAATTCTTTTCGTAAATCGTACGGAATCGTTGTAAGGCGGCCCTCAACAAACCTAACACAATTTGGCTCACATATCGCGGGGTCCCTAATGGCCCTTTCGTTTCGCGGGGTCCCTAATGGCTCATTCGTTTCGCGAGGTCCTTCATGGCTCTATCGTTTCGAGGGGTCTCTAATGGCCCTTTCGTACCACAGGTCCTTTCTGGCCTCACACAACCGCGGGGTCCCTAATGGCCCTTTCGTACAATAGATCCTTCATGATCTATGTAATCGCGGGGTCCCTAATGGCCCTTTCGTTAGCAAGTAAGCTTGTTATTTGAAAAAAGTAAAAAAAAAAATAGAAAAAAAATGTAAAAGGTTTCGCTCACATTTGCACTATGCCGTAATTTATAAATTTATCATATTTGTTAAAACATATAGATGTTTCAAGGGAGGCGGCAAATGTTTAAGCAAGAATTGCTATTTAAAATAGTTAGCCTTTGATTTGAAAGGCAATAGCCGTTGAAATCTGTTCACTCCTCTTTATTACATCCTTGTAATAGTATGAAACTGGCAGATTTCAACGGCCTTTGTTTACAGTTTTGAGTTTGCGCCACCTTAAGGCATCTATATGTCAACAAGCATTGTTATGAGTACTTGGTTAGTTGTAACCTTTCGACTGGCCACACATATTGTTGTGATCGATCACCAGCGCTTAAATAGTAAGCCATCGTACATATTGTTGTACATTAAAGGTAATATCGTTACCAACAAATAAATATCGGCATTGGTCGAACCTTTTACTAATAAAACTATCGTGTTTTATTTATTTTTATTTACATATCTTTATTTTTGCTCACGAGTACGCATTGGGCGTACTCGTGAGCAACCAACCACCCAAGTCCCTATAGTGCGGACTTAACAACAATTGTTGTTAAAAACTGTTATAGAATTGAAATATTGTTTATTTTTTCGTTATAATATTTTATCGATTTGAGAATTGTTTAAATTTGATAGTGAATCGACGCACAGAAGTAGCTTTTCCAACTCTTTCTAACAAAAACGTCAAAACCATAAATAACAACATACAAGATATTCAAAGTGACACAGTAGAATCTGCCAAGCAACGTCACTCCCTAAACTCCTTTGCCAGGGCGGCGAAAACAATCAAAATAAATTAGGAGAAGAACCCATTCCAAAAAACTATGCAAGATCACCAAAGTACCCTTACCTCCGAAGAAATCTTTATAGCACCAAATGGTGTTGAGTTAAACTGCGCGAATAAGGTGACGGAGCTAGAAAGATTCTTAACCGAAATAGAAAAGGAAGTAAATGCTATTTATTATGTTTAATCTCTATCTCTATATATATAAAAAAAACTACGTGTATGTTCGTGATCGCTAAACTCAAAAACTACTGCACCGATTAGGACCAAATTGTATATACATGCTCTATGGGTCGTGAGGCATACATAACATGTTTTCGTGAAAAGCGCGTGGGAGTAAGACGAAAAAAGTATAATTAATAAGTTAGTAAGTAAAATTAACCTTAATCAATTTACAAAAATTATGTAAGATGATATGATAAGACCGATTTGAATTCAATTTTTCTCAGTTATCTGTATTTGAAGTGGGAAGGTTTTTATGAATGCAAATTTCGAGAAAAAAAACTTATCCTTAAGGAACGGCTGGACCGATTTGCAATGGTAGACAATAAAGTGGTACTATACCGAAAATTTACAGAGAAGTTCTTTACCCTACATGAAATGCCGAATTAAAGACAATTTATAGGGTACTAGCAGACTCGGCAAACGTTGTTTTGCCTTATCAGAATTGCATCAATATTGGGTTGGTAAAAATTAACGAATTAATGGAAAAAATATTTCAGAAACTATTTACAGTCGACTCCGTTTTTCTTAAATTATTGAAATGTGGAACGGTGTTTTTGAGTTCCTTTCGAAGTTTGGACGGGCAAACTTAACGTTCTTCGACGTCAAATTTATATGTAGTTGACACACACGTTCCATATGTCGTTAATAATCAATAATCGCAGAAAAATATCTGTAATGGTGGGCTTTGCAAACTACTCTGTAATTATTTTTCATATTCATGACTTTCAGTAATGCGGAGTGATTTCAAAGTTATCCGATATTTTTAGTTATGCGAAGTTTCACTTATCCTGAGTAAATTGTGGGTGATTAACCTAAAATGAAATGGTGCAGGAAATCTATTTCACTTATCCGATATTTTTAGTTAAGCGACTTACAGTAAAGCGGAGTCGACTGTACCGAACAATGTACGTCAAATTTCCACAGTTAAAAAAATGCATAATATTTTCCTAACGACGGTAGACCTTTATTTATTGATACTCCAGTATATTAAGTAATATTGTTAAATATTAAATTAAGTCAGTATGTGTGGCATATCAGTTTATCAATTGATCAAACTTATTCCACCAAACATTTTTCAGGAGAAGGCCAAGTTTTGATCTAACTACTTTTATCTCAAAATTTAGTATTGATGACGTAATTACTTTTCCTATTTTGATCACATACGATTAATAAGTCCTTTGAATCATAAAAATTGGTGCAGACGTTCTTTAGTTATAAAAGGTGTATGTAAAACAACACTTGATACTCCAATCTCCGACTTTTTATGTTTTTCTCAACTCTTCCCACTGCAGTTAAAAACAACCGTACGAAAATGTGATTCTCATTAAAAATACATTGAGGAACAATAAAGGCACATATAAATTAGAAACATAGAGCATCTAATGCGCAATCGTCTCCATGTAGGATTCGAATTTATATATATACTTCCGGAATATAAGAAAATTTTCAATAATACCTTCCATAGGTAGCTAAATTGTAGAGGTATTTGTAATCTTATGGAGCCAATTTTTCATGGACATAACAACGTATGTACATGTATTGACATTTTATAACAAATAAAGCTGGTTTCGTTTACTATTTAGAAGACGTTCAAGTTTCAGATAATGATTCAGATATCGTGTGGATATATGTCATGTGTTGGTTTTATAACGTAGGCAAATTGGCTCACCATTACTTGGCGTTTTAAACCTCTTTATCTGCTGTCTATATTTTGGCATAGTCCGATTTTAGGTATTTTGAAAGTAGTAACAAATACCCTATAAATTGTCTTTAATTCGGCATTTCATGTAGGGTAAAGAACTTCTCTGTAAATTTTCGGTATAGTACCACTTTATTGTCTACCATTGAAAATCGGTCCAGCCGTTCCTTAAAGATAAGTTTTTTTTCTCGAAATTTGCATTCATAAAAACCTTCCCACTTCAATTACAGATAACTGAGAAAAATTGGATTCAAATCGGTCTCATCATATCATCTTACATAATTTTTGTAAATTGATTAAGGTCAATTTTACTTACTAACTTATTAATTATACTTTTTTCGTCTGACTCCCACGCGCTTTTCACGAAAACATGTTATGTATGAATCGGTGTAGGAATACTTAACGTCGGCACACGTCGATTAAGCACCCAACCTCTAATCGGGCAAAATACAAAGAAGCTAATATCTCGCCATCTGTCGGACGAACTTAAAATTAAACAGAAACACTCATCACGCCCATAGAGCATATATATATAGTTTGGTCAAAATCGGTGCAGTAGTTCCTGAGTGACAGTGAAAAAAACAGAAAAATACTAAATATTTCGCCATCTTTAGGATGAACTTCAAACTACACAGAAACTCTCCTCACGACCCATAGAGCATGTATATACAATTTGGTCCTAATCGGTGCAGTAGTTTTTTAGTTTAGCGATCACGAACATACACGTAATTTTTATATATATATAAGAGATATAAGAGATAAGAGATTTGTTACTACTTTCAAAATACCTAAATCGGACAATGCCAAAATATAGACCGAAGATAAAGAGGTTTAAAACGCCAAGTAATGGTGAGCCAATTTGCCTACGTTATAAAACCAACACATGGCATATATCCACACGATATCTGAATCATTGTCTGAAATTTGAACGTCTTCTAAATAGGAAACGAAACCAGCTTTATTTGTTATAAAATGTCAATACATATACATACGTTGTTATGTCCATGAAAAATTCGCTCCATAAGATTACAAATACCTCTACAATTTAGCTACCTATGGAAGGTATTGTTGAAAATTTTCTTATATTCGGGAAGTATATATATAAATTCGAATCCTACATGGAGACGATTGCGCATTAGATGCTCTATGTGTCTAATTTATATGTGCCTTTATGGTTCCTCAATTTATTTTTAATTAGAATCACATTTTCGTACGGTTGTTTTTAATTGCAGTGGGAAGAGTTGAGATTGGAGTATCATGTGTTGTTTTACATACACCTTTTATAACTCAAGAACATCTGCACCAATTTTTATGATTCAAAGGACTTATTAATCGTATGTGATCAAAATAGGAAAAGTAATTACGTCATCAATACTAAATTTTGAGATAAAAGTAGTTAGATCAAAACTTGGCCTTCTCCTGAAAAATGTTTGGTGGAATAAGTTTGATCAATTGATAAACTGATATACCACACATACTGACATAATTTATTATTTAACAATATTCCTTAATATACTGGAGTATCAGTAAATAAAGGTTTACCGTCGTGAGGAAAATATTATGCATTTTTTTAACTGTGGAAATTTGACGTACATTGTTCGATACAGTCGACTCCGCTTTACTGTAAGTCGCTTAACTAAAAAATATCGGATAAGTGAAATAGATTTCCTGCACCATTTCATTTTAGGTTAATCACCCACAATTTACTCAGGATAAGTGAAACTTGGCATAACTAAAAATATCGGATAACTAATATATCTTTTGGAGTCAAATATTGTAATTTCCTTTGAAATCACTCCGCATTACTGAAAGCCATGAATATGAAAGATAATTACAGAGTAGTTTGCAAAGCCCACCATTACAGATACAGTATTTTTCGGTTAATTGGTTTCCACGCTTAATTGAACCACATAATTGGTTCAAAATTCATGTCATAAAAAATAAATTTTCTTTTTACTTTTCACCGGTTAATTGCATAATAATAATTGACAAATAATCTGTCATTTTTTACATACATATTTGACTTAATTTAATTCAAAACATATGTTTATTGCTAAGGAAAAACTGCGAGAAAGCGTAATTTGTATTTGACATTGAATTTTTTTAAATCATTTGTAGTTCCAATTATACGTGATTACTGTAATTGAACAAACTATTCAATTAAGCGGGTTAGGATAATTGGTTCCTCGGTTAATTGAACAAAAATTTGTTCAAATTTTGATGTGCAATTAACCGAAAAATACTGTATTTTTCAGCAATTACTGATTATTACCGACATATGGAACGTGTGTGTCAACTACATATAAATTTGACGCCGAAGAACGTTAAGTTTGCCCTCCAAACTTCGAAAGGAACTCAAAAACACCGTTCCACATTTCAATAATTTAAGAAAAGCGGAGTCGACTGTAAATAGTTTCTGAAATATATTTTCCATTAATTCAATTTTTACCAACCCAATATTGATGCAATTCTGATAAGGCAAAAAAACGTTTGCCGAGTCTGCTAGTAATAAATAATTAATATACACGCGTTTATAGTGAGCAACAGTTTGCAGGACAAATTGGAAGCTAATTAAGTAAGTAACTAAATAAGCTCAATTTTTTTGCCATCCACCAAACCGTTGGCAATGAAGAAAACAAATATGTCCTAGAATTATTCTTATACAACAGCATTGCAGGTCTTTCCGAAACTTGGATTAAGGATAATGCAAACCCCAGTTTTTGACATTACAATTTTGTCATCAAGGCCAGAGCGGACGGTGATTAAAAGAGGCATCAAATTCAGCCTCCTAAACACCAACCACGATTTCGAAATCGTAGGAGTTAAAACACTCAATTTACATTCCTCCGAACCAGCGTCGGGATGCATATCAAGTGGTGGTGAAAAATATATTTGAAACAGCAAGTGAATCAAATGGTACAACTATAATGTCAGATTTCAATGCTAAATAAACAGAATGGTGAAACCCAATAACCGATCTATATGGTAATATTGTCGCACAAAACGCAGAATAGAATACTTTTTACAGTCTAAATACTGGCACCTATACTTTTTCAACCAACAATTCGCAGTCCGCAATCGACTTGCCCTTCATCATTTCATTTCCTTCAGTTGGAAATCCATTAATTTCAAAATTTCAGACAGTAACCATTACCCCATTCTTATCAGCCTTAACAACATTCCAAATAACCCCAAAAACAACAAGTTATGCTCACACATCAGCTTTATTTGTTATAAAATGTCAATACATATACATACGTTGTTATGTCAATGAAAAATTCGCTCCATAAGATTACAAATACCTCTACAATTTAGCTACCTATGGAAGGTATTATTGAAAATTTTCTTATATTCGGGAAGTATATATATAAATTCGAATCCTACATGGAGACGATTGCGCATTAGATGCTCTATGTGTCTAATTTATATTTGCCTTTATGGTTCCTCAATTTATTTTTAATTAGAATCACATTTTCGTACGGTTGTTTTTAATTGCAGTGGGAAGAGTTGAGATTGGAGTATCATGTGTTGTTTTACATACACCTTTTATAACTCAAGAACATCTGCACCAATTTTTATGATTCAAAGGACTTATTAATCGTATGTGATCAAAATAGGAAAAGTAATTACGTCATCAATACTAAATTTTGAGATAAAAGTAGTTAGATCAAAACTTGGCCTTCTTTTGAAAAATGTTTGGTGGAATAAGTTTGATCAATTGATAAACTGATATACCACACATACTGACATAATTTATTATTTAACAATATTCCTTAATATACTGGAGTATCAGTAAATAAAGGTTTACCGTCGTGAGGAAAATATTATGCATTTTTTTAACTGTGGAAATTTGACGTACATTGTTCGATACAGTCGACTCCGCTTTACTGTAAGTCGCTTAACTAAAAAATATCGGATAAGTGAAATAGATTTCCTGCACCATTTCATTTTAGGTTAATCACCCACAATTTACTCAGGATAAGTGAAACTTCGCATAACTAAAAATATCGGATAACTAAAATATCTTTTGGAGTCAAATATTGTAATTTCCTTTGAAATCACTCCGCATTACTGAAAGCCATGAATATGAAAGATAATTACAGAGTAGTTTGCAAAGCCCACCATTACAGATACAGTATTTTTCGGTTAATTGGTTTCCACGCTTAATTGAACCACATAATTGGTTCAAAATTCATGTCATAAAAAATAAATTTTCTTTTTACTTTTCACCGGTTAATTGCATAATAATAATTGACAAATAATCTGTCATTTTTTACATACATATTTGACTTAATTTAATTCAAAACATATGTTTATTGCTAAGGAAAAACTGCGAGAAAGCGTAATTTGTATTTGACATTGAATTTTTTTAAATCATTTGTAGTTCCAATTATACGTGATTACTGTAATTGAACAAACTATTCAATTAAGCGGGTTAGGATAATTGGTTCCTCGGTTAATTGAACAAAAATTTGTGCAAATTTTGATGTGCAATTAACCGAAAAATACTGTATTTTTCAGCAATTACTGATTATTACCGACATATGGAACGTGTGTGTCAACTACATATAAATTTGACGCCGAAGAACGTTAAGTTTGCCCTCCAAACTTCGAAAGGAACTCAAAAACACCGTTCCACATTTCAATAATTTAAGAAAAGCGGAGTCGACTGTAAATAGTTTCTGAAATATATTTTCCATTAATTCGTTAATGTTTACCAACCCAATATTGATGCAATTCTGATAAGGCAAAAAAACGTTTGCCGAGTCTGCTAGTAATAAATAATTAATATACACGCGTTTATAGTGAGCAACAGTTTGCAGGACAAATTGGAAGCTAATTAAGTAAGTAACTAAATAAGCTCAATTTTTTTGCCATCCACCAAACCGTTGGCAATGAAGAAAACAAATATGTCCTAGAATTATTCTTATACAACAGCATTGCAGGTCTTTCCGAAACTTGGATTAAGGATAATGCAAACCCCAGTTTTTGACATTACAATTTTGTCATCAAGGCCAGAGCGGACGGTGATTAAAAGAGGCATCAAATTCAGCCTCCTAAACACCAACCCCGATTTCGAAATCGTAGGAGTTAAAACACTCAATTTACAACAAAACCTCAACATTTTTTCAATTTACATTCCTCCGAACCAGCGTCGGGATGCATATCAAGTGGTGGTGAAAAATATATTTGAAACAGCAAGTGAATCAAATGGTACAACTATAATGTCAGATTTCAATGCTAAATAAACAGAATGGTGAAACCCAATAACCGATCTATATGGTAATATTGTCGCACAAAACGCAGAATAGAATACTTTTTACAGTCTAAATACTGGCACCTATACTTTTTCAACCAACAATTCGCAGTCCGCAATCGACTTGCCCTTCATCATTTCATTTCCTTCAGTTGGAAATCCATTAATTTCAAAATTTCAGACAGTAACCATTACCCCATTCTTATCAGCCTTAACAACATTCCAAATAACCCCAAAAACAACAAGTTATGCTCACACATCAGCTTTATTTGTTATAAAATGTCAATACATATACATACGTTGTTATGTCAATGAAAAATTCGCTCCATAAGATTACAAATACCTCTACAATTTAGCTACCTATGGAAGGTATTATTGAAAATTTTCTTATATTCGGGAAGTATATATATATAAATTCGAATCCTACATGGAGACGATTGCGCATTAGATGCTCTATGTGTCTAATTTATATGTGCCTTTATGGTTCCTCAATTTATTTTTAATTAGAATCACATTTTCGTACGGTTGTTTTTAATTGCAGTGGGAAGAGTTGAGATTGGAGTATCATGTGTTGTTTTACATACACCTTTTATAACTCAAGAACATCTGCACCAATTTTTATGATTCAAAGGACTTATTAATCGTATGTGATCAAAATAGGAAAAGTAATTACGTCATCAATACTAAATTTTGAGATAAAAGTAGTTAGATCAAAACTTGGCCTTCTTTTGAAAAATGTTTGGTGGAATAAGTTTGATCAATTGATAAACTGATATACCACACATACTGACATAATTTATTATTTAACAATATTCCTTAATATACTGGAGTATCAGTAAATAAAGGTTTACCGTCGTGAGGAAAATATTATGCATTTTTTTAACTGTGGAAATTTGACGTACATTGTTCGATACAGTCGACTCCGCTTTACTGTAAGTCGCTTAACTAAAAAATATCGGATAAGTGAAATAGATTTCCTGCACCATTTCATTTTAGGTTAATCACCCACAATTTACTCAGGATAAGTGAAACTTCGCATAACTAAAAATATCGGATAACTAAAATATCTTTTGGAGTCAAATATTGTAATTTCCTTTGAAATCACTCCGCATTACTGAAAGCCATGAATATGAAAGACAATTACAGAGTAGTTTGCAAAGCCCACCATTACAGATACAGTATTTTTCGGTTAATTGGTTTCCACGCTTAATTGAACCACATAATTGGTTCAAAATTCATGTCATAAAAAATAAATTTTTTTTTTACTTTTCACCGGTTAATTGCATAATAATAATTGACAAATAATCTGTCATTTTTTACATACATATTTGACTTAATTTAATTCAAAACATATGTTTATTGCTAAGGAAAAACTGCGAGAAAGCGTAATTTGTATTTGACATTGGATTTTTTTAAATCATTTGTAGTTCCAATTATACGTGATTACTGTAATTGAACAAACTATTCAATTAAGCGGGTTAGGATAATTGGTTCCTCGGTTAATTGAACAAAAATTTGTGCAAATTTTGATGTGCAATTAACCGAAAAATACTGTATTTTTCAGCAATTACTGATTATTACCGACATATGGAACGTGTTTGTGTCAACTACATATAAATTTGACGCCGAAGAACGTTAAGTTTGCCCTCCAAACTTCGAAAGGAACTCAAAAACACCGTTCCACATTTCAATAATTTAAGAAAAGCGGAGTCGACTAAATAGTTTCTGAAATATATTTTCCATTAATTCGTTAATTTTTACCAACCCAATATTGATGCAATTCTGATAAGGCAAAAAAACGTTTGCCGAGTCTGCTAGTAATAAATAATTAATATACACGCGTTTATAGTGAGCAACAGTTTGCAGGACAAATTGGAAGCTAATTAAGTAAGTAACTAAATAAGCTCAATTTTTTTGCCATCCACCAAACCGTTGGCAATGAAGAAAACAAATATGTCCTAGAATTATTCTTATACAACAGCATTGCAGGTCTTTCCGAAACTTGGATTAAGGATAATGCAAACCCCAGTTTTTGACATTACAATTTTGTCATCAAGGCCAGAGCGGACGGTGATTAAAAGAGGCATCAAATTCAGCCTCCTAAACACCAACCCCGATTTCGAAATCGTAGGAGTTAAAACACTCAATTTACAACAAAACCTCAACATTTTTTCAATTTACATTCCTCCGAACCAGCGTCGGGATGCATATCAAGTGGTGGTGAAAAATATATTTGAAACAGCAAGTGAATCAAATGGTACAACTATAATGTCAGATTTCAATGCTAAATAAACAGAATGGTGAAACCCAATAACCGATCTATATGGTAATATTGTCGCACAAAACGCAGAATAGAATACTTTTTACAGTCTAAATACTGACACCTATACTTTTTCAACCAACAATTCGCAGTCCGCAATCGACTTGCCCTTCATCATTTCATTTCCTTCAGTTGGAAATCCATTAATTTCAAAATTTCAGACAGTAACCATTACCCTATTCTTATCAGCCTTCACAACATTCCAAATAACCCCAAAAACAACAAGTTATGCTCACACATCAGGTTCTTAGCCAAGTAAACAATATGGAGGTAGGGAAGAACTTATCTGACTCCTACGAAAATATAAATAATGTTGTCAAGAATTGTACTATCTCTCTTCACCCAAGAAATAGATTTGTTCCTAAAGCATGGTGGGATGATGAAATCAAAGCTTTATATGAGCGTCAAGAAGCTTCACCTCAGCTACAGGTTCTGACAGAATCACATATCGGATTTTTTGACTTGCTCCTGGAATAAGGGTGAATTTCAGGAAGCATGGAAGAATTGGTGGAGAATAACAGACCCATCGCGCTAATGTTCACTCCCCAAAAAGTTCTGGAAAGTGCAATCAAAGAGCAAATCCTAAGTCATACTGAGGGAAATGAAATAATACCATCAAGATTATATGCCTTCAGACCAGGAAGATCAAAAACCGCCTGCAGTAATGACGTTATAAATGTGGTAGCTGCATGCATAGACGTTGAGAAAGCATTTGACAACACCAGCATTACCAAACTACCTCTCATTTTATTCCAAAACGGCTTTAACACATACATCATCAAATGGATAGTCGACAGTAAGCAGAGACGGTCCGCCAGAAACAGTGACGTAAATGACATACATTTTCGACGTATATTACATACGTCAGAAACGTCGGAAACCCACCCAAAATCATTAGGTTTTTGACAAAATACCTATTTCCATTAATGAATTTGGAAATAACGTATGCTTTACTGAAATCCATATACAATTTCAAAAAATTTTTCTCCAAAAAGTTTAGAATTTTTTTATTAGTTATAGTAAGGAACAGACAGATATATGTTAAAATAATATGTATTTATGAAAATAACGGTATATGGCAATAATATTCGAATAAATGACGTTTTCTACATTTACTACATTTTATAAAGGTATATGACGTTTTCGACGTTTACACATTTTTGACAGTCGAAAACCTAAAAATTCGTTATACGGACCATCCCTGACAGTAAGTCAATAGACGAATCGAAATCGGGAATAGTGTCAGGACGATGCAAAAGGGGTTACCGCTTAGTCCGATACTCTTCAACATTTACCCAACCCCACTACATACTATTTTAGACCATGGATTTGAACTCTTTCAAATCGCAGATGACTTTTTCCTGGTGTGTCATGACACCAGGTGGACAGCATTAAAAAACTTTATAGCAAATATTCCAAACTATTACTGAGCTTCAACATGGAAAAAATAACGCCTTCCATTTCTCAAAAAGGCCTAGGGAGGTCAATATTTCAGTAGATGGTTCCACAATAAACGAATCTCCAAACATAAAGTATTTGGGCCTAATTATATCAGTGCAAGGGTCCATATCGACAACGCCATAGAAGAGGTAAGCAAGAATAACAGGTTCCTTGAAATTTGGTCGCACTTTCGGCATATCACCGGCCAAGGCAATCCATTTTTACAAGGCCGTAACAAATTTAACCAAATTTTCAGTAAACAAAATTAAAACAGGCACACAAAAATTCCTAAAAAATTACTTGGTCTTATAAGATCCACACCTACACCTATAATCTACCATCTAGCCGCAGAGCTTCCCCCTGCATGGAGGTTTCAATTAGCCACAGCCAAAGAAATTATAAAAACCAAGGCTTTCAATCTTCCCGGTCTGCAGTACGTGACAGACCTTCCCGCAGATAGTCGTCGACACGAATCGACGCCGTTATGAGTCGTGTTTTGTAAATTGGTATTCCCTACGTCGTTGCCGACATTTATCGATATCTGACGTTTCGTATTTGGTATTCTGTAATAAAATTTTATGACGATGCCGAATTGAAACGAAGCCGATTTCATCGTCATTACTTTCGTTAACGATTGAAGTGTTTGAAAGAAGTCGAAAAATAAAAATGCCTTTGGACCGCCACGAAGAAGTGGATATGGTTGGCAGAAGGTAAGAAAATAATTAAAGAAAATAGTGTACAGTGTAATTATAACATCAGCTTAATTTATTTATAGTTTTCGAGACCTCAAATTTAAGTTCAAGAAGAAAATGATACATAACAAAAATAAATGTTTGGCTACTGGTGGCGGAAGATTTAAGCAGATTCCTTTAAGTCCGTTGGGTGAAGCTGTAGCAAATCTTGCACAGTTTCAGAAACAGCTGAACCCCGAAGGCAAAGTTCAGAATACAGCAGACAAAGGAAATGATTCGGCAGCATTAGAAGACCTCACCAATTCTAAAAAAGCTAGTGCATATAGAGGAAAAGAAGGTTAAATGAATGGAAGAAAACAATAAAAGAGAGGAAAAAAGGAGTAAAAGAGAGCAAAAAATGCACAATGCTGAAATAAAAAATCAAATTATTGATTTAAGAGAAGTAACTTCAGCAAATTAACAAGGAGATTTAATATAAAACTATCAAATTTAATTTGTTTTTTTGTTTTTATTACTTTCCTTTTAGCTTTAATTTTAAATTTATTTAGTTAAAAAATAAAAATGAATAAAATCGTAAAATAAATTCATAGAAAAATACTGTTTTATTTGTTCCCTAATATAGGATACCTCAATACTAATCGTCCTTTGTTCTTCATGTAGATCAACAGGTTGACTATTTTCTGCACTGCATCCTGCACTATATCCTCAATTGAGTCTATTCCATAGTCAATGCACATATTGTGCAGTGCAGCACACACATTGGTAATTTTGGTTGCTTTTGATGGTGCATAATGAAGTTGACGTGCTCCGAGGAGGAAACGAAAACGATTTTTTAGCCACCAATAGTTCTTTCCACTATATTTCTTGCTTTGCAATAGTTTCTGGACTTCCTTCAACAGTAGAACGATATGGCGTCATAAGATATGGCTGAAGAGGAAAACCAGCATCACCTGAAATAAAACGTAACTAACTGAAATTATGTTACAATATAAAAGTATTTCTTACCTAAAAGCCACGTATTACGTTCTCCATTTGTATATCGTTCTTGTAACACCCTTTTTACAATACTATCGTTCCAGATTAATGAATCATGAGCAGAGCCTGCATAACGAACATCCAAAAACCGTATTCGCAGTTTATGGTCACATACCTATAACGATTTAAACATATATATATATATATATATATATATATATAGATTTGGCATATACCCAATACATAAAAACGGCATATATACAACCATAGCATTTAAACTAAAATAACCTTTAGATTGAAGTATAGATGCTGGTCTTCCTTACATGGAGCTTGTATTTTAATGTGTGTTCCGTCCACACAACCAGACATAACCTTGGAAACGACTGGCTGTGAAAATCCCAATTGAAAGTCGTTCCCAACACAATGTTGGTACGATCCCTGGGCTAAAAATCTCAAAGTGGATGCTAATTTTATTCTTTTGAAACAAATGTAGCTCTTATTCCGCTCTTCAAATGAGGATCAAAAGTCTCCAATACATACTCAAACGCTGGTTTACTTAGGCGAAAGTAACTTTCAAACCTTTTAAGGAAAAACAAAGTAAACATTACGAAGTACATGCATACATATAGAATTTAATTAACTCACTGTTTATCTGGCAATCTGAATATGTCGGACTCTTGACTCTTATATGTTTTCTTAGCATATTTATATCTTTTTTTGCTTTGTTTTTCACTTGAATCCGAACTAGAATCAGAAATAAGAAACATCATATTTGCACAAAAATAACGAACAAAATAAATCAGCAGACTTCAACTTTAGAGATTTGTTTTTTTTTTTTTATTGATATTATCGATAAACTGTCGACATCGTCACATCAGTGTTACGGAATACCAAATCAATGTCGAAGTGATGTCGAACGAGAATCGTCGTCGACGACGACATACGGAATAGGGGTGATTATTAAAGAAGGCATTTGGGTGGTGGCGCTGTTAATACTCGATAATCGGGAGGCCGTCCCGATCGGGAGGCGCGGTTTGGGGAATTAAAAAAAAAAACAAATTTCCAGTTGACTGTCATTTGAAATAATCGCAAATCCGGTATATCCGTAAAACCATATTATATAAAGTGTGTATGTAAATGCACTATAATACAACTGAAAACAGGAGTTGAGTTGACGATGAAGATAGTTTTCGTTACTTTTAACGACATTTTGGCGGAATAATTTATTCAGTAGTGTGGCGGGATCCGACACTATAGTCTTAACAAATCTGAATTACTTTATTCAACATCTAATATCTTGATATGTATATGTGAATTTAAAATCCATTAAAATTTAAAAAAAAAAAAAATTGCGAACACATTCATTATTTTTGGTATATTGGAAAATGTGCTCATTCGAAATCTGTTCGCGTTCACAAATTCGGATGTTGCGCATAACAGTCATAGCGGTTTCAAATCTTGTATTTCAAATATCAATTAAATTTGTTGTAATTCGCAAATTTTTTTGTAATTCGCGATTCTTGCCATACGTGTCAAATCGCATTGAAATATCGTTACAACAAATAAAAAATGAATATATCTGAAACTAAAATAAATTATTTTTGGATTGCCACAAAATGTTTTTTTTTTCAATTTTAATTTTTTAATATTGTTAAGGGAATACTATTTTACCTAAATCTTCTATAATATGCTACGTTTTCTTCTACAAATGATGATAGTTAAATATTGGTAGATTCCTTTTATAAGAGTTTCGGCATAACTCTAGATTAGTTTTAAATCCCGGTCCGTCCACCCATAAAAAGTATATTATTTAACAGGAGATTCTGTCGCGTAGCCGGTGTTGGTGTCTGTCCATAGGAGAAAGTCGTAAACCTTCGGCCGAAGGCCGGCCACCCAAAAAAAAATATTCTATTTAACAGAAGCCGGTGCTGGTATCTGTCCATAGGAGAAAGTGTTAAATCCCCGGCCGAAGGCCGTCCACCAAAAAAAAAAAAAAACTATATTATTTAACAGGAGATTCTGTCGCGTAGCCGGTGTAGGTGTCTGTCCATAGGAGAAAATTGTAAATACCCGGCCGATGGTCGTCCACCCAAAAAACTTTATTATTTAACAGGTTATTCTGGCCGAAGGGCGGCCACCCACAAAACTATTCTATTTAAAAGGATATTCTGTCGCGTAGCCAGGGTAGGTATCTGTCCATACGTGAAAGTCTTTAAAACCCGGTCGAAGGCCTGCCATAAAAAAATTATATACATTTAAAAAGAGATACTGTCATGTAGAAGGAATATCCCTCTTTTCTAACTCTCATATCTTTTGATCCACAACAATTATAGCCACATGATTGGAGAGGGACCATAATGGACCCAATTTCGACTTTTAGGGAGTTTTTCGAAATAGTCGGGGTCCAAAACCCATTTTTTTTACTGTATCCCAAAAACATTCTACACTCCTACAATTCTACACTTCAACAGTAATCTACATTTCAAATCTCAATCCTACAATCCAACAGTAATTTTATATCCAAAATTCCAGGGTCCCGATCTATACGTTCACACACCTGACTAAACGCCCAACGGACATAAAACCCAAAATGGATTTTGGACGTTATGTCCGCCCAAACCCCGGACATTACCCAAAATATGAAATTGGGCATTATGCCCCCTCATGCCGCGGACATAATGCCCACTGGGCGTTATGTCCGTTTTTATTTAAAGTAACATTTTTGCAGTTCAATTATAGAAATTAGAAGTTTATTCAAATATAAATCTCTTGTGTTTGACCCACAATTTGTCTACAGAAAGGACATACTATTAAAGTTCCTTGATTATTATGTTTTTCTTGTATTTCTTAAAAACAAGGTTTACAAAGTTTTGCATGCCTGCATGGCATACAAAACATTTTTGGTTTTTAAACATATTTCACATAACCCATTATGAATGATAGGTTGACTTTCATCCTCAGTTTCGCTTTCATCTATAAGTGTTCGGTCTAAAACTACGGGGGCGAGATTATTGATTTTATTGGTCATCATCTGGAGGAACATTTTGGGAGTAATTTGTTTATTTGCCAGTTGCTCTGTAAGAATTTTCACTTGCTCATTTCGGTCTCTATTTCGTTTTTTTTGTGGTTGTGAAACGCCATCCAAAATATGTTTCAGATCAACATATTTCTGAAACTCTTGCTGTCTAATTATTTGTAAAAAGTCCCAGAATGAGCCATGCATTGGAATTTGTGCACACAAAAAGCTGTTATATGATTCCATAGCGCTCGTAGTTCGTACGCATTCACCATGGACAGAAAATTTGAGTGGACTTTCCTATGGAAATATATATATATATATATATATATATGCATATTTAAAAATTTCTGAAAATATATATGTACTCACTAAATCTATCCATTGTCTCTGAATATAGTCGAAGAATTTCTCAAATACATTCTCTGATTTGTAATAACAGGTCATGGATGCGTACGCTTCTTGAATGCGGTTGGTATATCATCTGGTGGAAGCAGTGGTAAAACAAGCATCTTTTTAAAAATTCTTCTTGACGCATCAGTGGTTTTGACAAATTTAGGCAATTCTGAGATGTTTGCTAATATTCTTCTTAATGCTTGGCAGTAATGGAACCAGCATCTCTTTAGTTGCACCTCAGGATATACCTTTAATATTCCACTTCGTAGGGCCTTCTCAAAGTCTGTGGCAAAAGAGGCTGGTGTAAGGCGAAACACATTTGCGTCTATGAACCGCAGAACGTGTTCGTAGGATTTCTGGATTTTCTTCGACATATGTACCATAATGTACCCATATGGAAAATTTATACCTTATTTTAAATTAGAAATTGAGTATTGAATCAAGCCGAAAGATGTTGAAAGCTATTGATGAATAGTCATAGACGGTGGATTTATATATATAAAAAAAGCGCGATTTTCTTATATAAATCCACCGTCTATGACTATTGATCAAAAAAAATATATTTAAAAAGAGATACTGTCATGTAGAAAGAATATCCCTGTTTTCTAACTCTCATATCTTTTGATCCACAACAATTATAGCCACATGTCAAATTGTAGTCTATCATTTTAGTTAGGATTGGAGAGGGACCATAATGGACCCAAGTTCGACTTTTAGAGAGTTTTTCAAAATAGTCGGGGTCCAAAACCCAGTTTTTTGACTGTATCCCAAAAACATATCTTTTGATCCACAACAGATATAGCCACATGTCGCACCATTTTGGAAAGGGCAAATTGTAGTCTATCATTTTAATTAGGATTGGAGAGGGACCATAATGGACCCAAGTTCGACTTTTAGGGAGTTTTTCAAAAAAGTCGGGGTCTAAAACCCAGTTTTGAGTGTATCTCACCACGGTATCACCACTCAATGGAAAGGTATTTTTATAAGCTTTAATGTGATACCCATTTTATATTAACCGGATCCGTAGAACCGGGTATAAACGGTTACCGTTACCCGAACTTCCGGGTCAAATAACAGGGTAACCAGGTATGTTCCCAAAAAAAAGTCCCCATAATTAGGTTAAAAGTACCGATTTCTGTATATATATATATATATATACTAGCCCGCTACTTCGTATGCGGAAAGGGAATAAAAAAACAAATAAATAATATTTTATATGAAAATCGTGAATACTGTATAAATTGTTGTACTATAATTCCGAATTCCACTTTCATTCCTACATTTAATATCAAGTTAATTGCCATTTAGTACTCTTCATACACATATACATTTATTTCCAAAATCTCTTTCTTATTTTCATTACGCAGATTCAAGATTTTCATCCATTTTCCAACACATTACTACACATTTTCATGTCTACCTACATACCTCAATTCTACGCTCAAACAGCAATCAATTATGGAAATTTTAGGTTTCCACCTCTATCCGTTCAACCAAAATCCAAATTGTACTAAATTTAGTATCACTTAGTACCCATAAGTACGAATTTATTAAACTACCTGTCATTTTTATTCCCTACTTCAAGATTCCCGCTCTATCTATTCACCTATATCCAACATGTACCAAATTTAGTATTTTTCGTACACATAACTACGAATTTCCAAAATAACCTCAATCATAATTCAATAGTAATTTTTATTCCAAAATTCAGGAATTCAGCTCTATCCGTTCATGTAAAATAAAATTGTACCAAATTTAGTATCATTTACGTCACATAAATATGAATTGTAAAAACTACCCCCATATGTCAATTCTACTTCCTTACACTTCAACAGTAATCTACATTCCAAATCTCAATCCTACAATCCAACAGTAATTTTATATCCAAAATTCCAGGGTCCCGATCTATACGTTCACACATAATCAAGTCGTACTAAATATATTACTATTTAGTACACATAACTGGCGACCTGACTTAACGCCCAACCCGGACATTAACCCCAATATGAAATTGGGCATTATGCCCCCTCATGCCGCGGACATAATGCCCACTGGGCGTTATGTCCGTTTTTATTTAAAGTAACATTTTTGCAGTTCAATTATAGAAATTAGAAGTTTATTCAAATATAAATCTCTTGTGTTTGACCCACAATTTGTCTACAGAAAGGAAATAATATTAAAGTTCCTTGATTATTATGTTTATCTTGTATTTCTTCAAAACAAGGTTTACAAAGTTTTGCATGCCTGTATGGAAGCAGAAGCATACATTTTTTGCTTTTAAACATATTTCACATAAACCATCCTGAATGATAGGTTGACTTTCATTCTCAGTTTCGCTTTCATCTATAGGTGTTCGGTCTAAAACTACTGGGGCGAGATTATTGATTTTATTGGTCATCATCTGGAGGAACATTTTGGGAGTAATTTGTTTATTTGGAGTTGCTCTGTGAGAATTTTCACTTGCTCATTTCGGTCTCTATTTCGTTTTTTTGGTGGTTCAGATCAACATATTTCTGAAACTCTTGCTGTCTAATTATTTGTAAAAAGTCCCAGAATGAGCCATGCATTGGAATTTGTGCATACAGAAAGCTGTTATATGATTCCATAGCGCTCGTAGTTCGTACGTATTCACCATGGACAGAAAATTTGAGTAGACTTTTCTATGGAAATATATATAAAAGTTCTTCTTGACGCATCAGTGGTTTTGACAAATTTAGCCAATTCTGAGATGCTTGCTAATATTCTTCTTAATGCTTGGCAGTAATGGCACCAGCATCCCTTTAGTTGCACCTCAGGAAATACCTTTAATATTCCACTTCGTAGGGCCTTCTCAAAGTCTGTGGCAAAAGAGGCTGGTTTAAGATGAAACACATTTGCGTCTATGAACCGCAGAACGTTTTCGTAGGATTTCTGGATTTTCTTCGACATAAGTATATAAGCAAAAGGGAATACTGTAAAACTCGGATATGAATGTACCCATATGGAAAATTTATACCTTATTTTAAATCAAGCCGAAAGATGTTGAAAGCTATTGATGAATAGTCATAGACGGTGGATTTATATAAAAAAATCGCGCGATTTTCTTATATGAATCCACCGTCTATGACTATTGATCAATAGCATTCAACATCTTTCGGCTTGATTCACGCGCGATTTTCTTATATAAATCCACCGTCTATGACTATACACTAATTCACAATTGCGGCGAGCGCCTACAACAAACTCAAATTCAACAATGTCACCCATTCTTATCACTAGTTTGGAACCAACTGAATGATGATTGCTATTTTACTCATTCTTAATAGCTAATATACCGTTATTTTGAAACCAGTTCTGCATTACAAAGTACCAGTGTTGCCAATTTAGCACTTTTAGTCTAGATTTAGCACTTTTTGAACTCGTTTAGCACCAAAAAAATTGATCTAGCACCTAGCACATTTTTTAGCATTTTTTAATTTCTTAGGATTTTTTTTACAAAATTTTGGTTTCAACCCAAAAAATCCCGTTTATCGATTTCATATTGACGCATTGAATTTTCGCTATGTTTCACGCGATGAATTAGATTTTCCAATGGTCGGATACTTCATGTGGTGACTATGGCATTGTCTGTTGGTAGATTGTTTATTTGGGAAAATGAAAAATCTAATTAAGTTGTACATTTGAGAGCAATGTAAAAATAATGAACATGAATTATGTTGGAACTTTCTGAAAACAAGTATTTTGTTCAGCGGGAATCCCGAATGCACTTTAGATTACCGAAAAGGCGTGCGTACCCCTTTATATTGGAATTGTGCCAGAATAAGGACCAAAATAGAAAGATTCAGCCAAACATATTTTTATACCCTCCAACATAGTATGGAGGGTATATTAATTTTGTTTTGTTAATTAAGATAGATCGCCAAAATGTTGCATAGGGTCGTCTTTTGTCAGCAGGCAGGTCAAGTTCGAAGATGAGCTTTATCGGTCCACGTTTAGGCATAGCTCACATATAAGGGTTCCCCCCAATGCTGCAATTTGGTATTTTGTAGTCGCATATGGTAACAAATCTCCCTACCAAAAATTATTAATATTCGCCCCCTTTTTGAGGTAGTCCCCATATAACCCCCTTTTTTATATTAAAATAGTAATCTGATTTGTTCCGCGTTTTGAATTTGGTTCTGAGACTCTTTGTAATCATTTCACCTGCGGAGGTAAGCGAGATAAAAAATTAGATCGTAAGGTTCGATAATGAACTATATCTGCATTTAGACCTAGCCCCTGTGTGGAGGTTCCAGAGGTAGTGGACTGATATTAACCATCTTCAAATTTGAACTAAGTTTGGAAGAAATAATAAGATGGGCAAAGTTTGGATGAAATCTAAATTTTCGGAAACGGATTTGGTCCAAAGAAGAGACACATTTTCACCGTGTTAAAGTGTATACACCCTCATTAGCCTTTAGGCTGAGGGTACAATTATCCATTAAAAAATTCTGAAATTTGTATTATGGTTTACATTATGGTTTACATAATCCGTTTTTAGAAATGTCGGTATAGGTCCACTTTTTGGTATGTTCCCTATATTTTCCTTTAGTACCTGTCAGTATATCTATGGTGGAGGGTATCCAAAGTTCGGCCCGGCCGAACTTATATTAAAGTTGCTGTTGGGAATGAGATTATACACCCTTAAAAGTACGCAAATGGGACGAAAATTGATAATTGTCTTCATATATGACGTCCCGACGTCCCCAAAATGTCGAATAATGGGGAGAGTATCGCTCTCTGGGGCTACCCCTAAATATGGATCCATATTAATAATTTTTGATAAGGAGATTTTTTACTCAACAAAATTTAAACAATCAAATTAGAACCAATTCAATTGATGAGGGTTACCCTTAAAAGTGGACCAATATTAATAAGTTCTAGTAAGAAGACTATATATCCAGGTAGAACACAATATACAAATATACAGCAATTTAAGTTGAAAAATGTGCCTAAAAGATTAAAAAACAAATATTGGGGGATGGTGTACCCTAAAACGACCGATATATTCCATTTCCAATATCAAATCTCATAGGAATAGTACCAACGTATGTGCAAAATTCCGAAGCTCTGTCTTCAATATTGCGACCTCAATCGGACGGACATGGCTAAATCGACAACGAATTGTCGTTAAGAATAAATGGGGTTTCTGATTAATATTTCATTGTTAAATATTAACAATTTTGTTCTAGAAATTTTGAGCACTTTTTTAAAATTTTTAGAACTTTCTAGCATTTTTTTCAACAAAATCTACCATTTTTCCTCAACAATGTTTTGGCAACACTGCAAAGTACCTAGTTCCCAAAATATTACATTTAAATCATTAAATTTTGAAAAAAAAAAATTTTGGGCGTTATGTCCGCATAGGAAATGGACATTTGTGGTTATATCCTATTATTTCTGCGGCAAGACCAAGCTGATGGTATCAACGCGCAAGACGTCCAGTGGACTCGGACCAACTAAGGAACTTGAGAACTACATCTTCGATGTAGTTAAAGATTTTATATACCTTGGTACCGCCATAATTAAAATGAATGACATTAGTTTTGAAATTCGGAGAAGGATTGTGATGGCCAACAGATACTACTATGGTCTAAGTAAGCAGTTTAGAAACAAGGCCACCTCCCTACAGACCAAACTCACATTTTACAAGACGCTGATACTACCCATGCTGTTATATGTATCTGAAGCATGAGTACTTGCGCAAGCAGATGAGGCAGCTATTAGGGTGTTTGAAAGAAAAATTCTTCGAAAGATCAACGGGCCGATCTGCGTCGAAGGTGAATATCGGCGTCGAATGAACCACGAGCTGTACGCGGACTGTACCTGTACCACAGTGAAGTGAAGGGTATAAAAAATCTCAAAACTTTTTAAACTGTTTTGTTCTTATTTTTATATCATTCTCCACTTGAGCATTATCACATATCTAAACATCAATTGAAGTCTCAACTAATATTTATAAATAAAATCAAAAAGTTTCTTTATTTGAATATCAAATCATATGCTTATGAGAGTATGTATGTGCGTGTGTTCAACTTTTCTTATGTGAAAAGTTTTCCAATGCATCTCTTGGTGTTTGTTTTTTATTATTTCTTTTCTTGTCCTAGTTTCACACAATAATAATATCGCGTATAGAATTTGATTTTGGGGGTTATGTCCGGGGTTTGGGCGGACATACGGCCAAAAATCCATTTTGGGATTTATGTCCGTTGGGCGTTATGTCAGGTCGCCCACATAACTACCATACCTCTATATCTCAATTCTACACTATAACAGCAACTATTATTCCAAATTTTAGGTTTCTAGCTCTCTCCGTTCACCAAAATCCAAATTGTAAAAAATCTCAAAACTTTTTAAACTGTTTTGTTCTTATTTTTATATCATTCTCCACTTGAGCATTATCACATATCTAAACATCAATTGAAGTCTCAACTAATATTTATAAATAAAATCAAAAAGTTTCTTTATTTGAATATCAAATCATATGCTTATGAGAGTATGTATGTGCGTGTGTTCAACTTTTCTTATGTGAAAAGTTTTCCAATGCATCTCTTGGTGTTTGTTTTTTATTATTTCTTTTCTTGTCCTAGTTTCACACAATAATAATATCGCGTATAGAATTTGATTTTGGGGGTTATGTCCGGGGTTTGGGCGGACATACGGCCAAAAATCCATTTTGGGATTTATGTCCGTTGGGCGTTATGTCAGGTCGCCCACATAACTACCATACCTCCATATCTCAATTCTACACTATAACAGCAACCATTATTCCAAATTTTAGGTTTCTAGCTCTCTCCGTTCACCAAAATCCAAATTGTAAAAAATCTAGTGACGTTTAGTGTTTTTCGTACACATAAATACGTATTTCCAATGATGTCTATATAGCCCACTCCTTAACAGTAATCATTATTCCGAATTTCAGCTCTATCCATTCATCCAAAATTCGAATCGTACTAACTTTAGTACCATTTAGTAGGGGGTGGTCCACATTAGACGCATAGTCCACATTGCCCGAAGTTACTCTACTTTTCGTATACTTACAGGTCGAATTTCCAAAAACCCGATTGCACATTTTCTAGCTTTCCATCAATGACCTACATTCCCAATATCAGAATTCTAGCTCTTCTCGTTTGCCTAATACAAAGTACCATATTTAGTACATTTCAGTACTTTTCGTACCCTTCTAGTTCGAATTTCCTAAAACACAGCCTTATCTCATGCCTACACACCAAAATTTCAACCGTGTCAGTCACTCACTAAGCTCTTTAATATATTAAGATATATAAGGGACTTGAGTGTTGGCAGGTACAGTCCAATAAATTAACCGAATAGTCCAGTACGTCCTCGTGAGCAAAAATGAAGATATGTAAATAGAAAATAAAACACAATAGTTTTATTAAAAGAGTTCGACGAATGCCGAGTATTTATTCTTGGTAAAATACATTACAATAACACAACAATATGTGGGGTGGCATACAATAAAGCCATGATTTTCAAAACCGAAAAAAATACGCTTTTGGCTACATGATTTGAAGAAGATATTAGGGAGATATTTCGCTAGTAAACAATTTTCTGCTTTCACATTTGCCTTATTCTGAATGAATAGGGAGAAGTAAAAAATTCGAGAATTATCGGAAATGTTGGTTGAAAAAAGTTTCATTTTGCCATATTGTAATTTAAGTTGTAATGTGTATTGCTCATGTAATTTAGTTTTGTAATATTTGTAATATTAATATTAAACGGCAGAGCCCGATTTTGTCCCTTTGAGAGCTCTCCAAAAATGTATGCTTATCTTTTTTTAGCATTTGTATTCCTGATACGGTACACTACGATAGTGTACCGTTTATTTGCGAACACTGGTTGCTACTGTCTGAAGGGTTGCCCTATACGCTGCGTTTCATTAGCCTCACGACACTTCTGATCGGACCACGGGATTCTGGATAATGGTATCCAAGTGTTTCTTTTGCTGCAGTTTGTAGGGAGTGGGCAATTCTTCTCATTATGCTTATATATTATAGTCGGGACAAGGAGTGCTTTCGTCAAGCAAGTGTGTAAGTTGGGCGGAGTAGGATTCTGCTATCTCTTGTGTTTGTAGCTTTTCCGTGTTAAATTAGATCGCACCTTTGCTGTTACATTAAGACGGGTGCGAACCTTGGCTGCAACAAGGTAATGGTCCGAATCAATATTCGCTCCTCGTTTCGATTGAACTGGATGATTGCCTTCCGTCAATCACAACATGATTTGATTACTCGTTGTTTGATCAGGAGAAATCCACGTGGCCTTGTGTATATCGAAGTTCTTGAATTTGGTGCTGCTGACTACCATGTTTTTTGCTGTCGCGAAGTCAATCAACCTCATACCGTTGTGTGGACAACTAACCCAACGCCTCAACCCATTCTTTTATAGTTCTAATGGGTATACCACATTTGCATCACTTATTCTAACACCTAGCTCCCATATATATTCGTCCTATTTTCAGAAAATGGAGCACCAAAGCCACATTATATGGCCGATATACACAAAATTTTGCACAACGTACTAAAATTACTATAACATAACGTGTGTTAAGTTTTGTCGAAATTGGTTCAGATATAGCTCTCATATATAGTTCTGTCCGACTTTATGTAAATGGTGCACCATATGCCAATATTAGTCCGATTGAGACACAATTTTCCACAGAGTACTGACTTGAGATCGGTTCAGATTTAGATATAGCTCCCATATATATTTCAGTAAATGGTGCACCAAAATATGACCGATTGACACACAATTTTGCACAACGTACTGAAATTACTATAACATAATATGTGTTAAGTTTTGTTGAAATCGATTATGATTTATATATAGTTTCATCCGAGTTTATGTCAATAGTGCACCAAAGACCCAAAATAAAGCCGATTAACACACAATTTTGCACAACGTACTGATGTTAGTATTTCGTAACGTGTGTAAAGTTTCGTTGAAATCGGTTTTATATATATATATATATTTTCGTCCGATTTTATTTTAGTTTATACAATTTCATGTAAATGGTCCTTCAAAAATGTGACGTTCATAAGGATGCAACTGTTGAATATACTCCAAGTACACCACTTTGACTTTACAACGTCCGACTTTACAACATTCCTTATTGTTTTTTTTTTGAAATTGTTCAAGTTGCATACATAGCTTCTATATACATTTCGAACGGGTGTCTGATTGAGATTTAATTTCGAACAGAGCGCCATACCGAATAGCGTATATCAAGTGTGCTATAAATCGATTTACATATACAATCTGCCCGAATGAAATGAAATTTAGAATAGGTTGGAGAATGGAGAAATACTTATGTAGAATATATCCAAAGCTGTGAAGGGTATCATATAGTCGGCCCAGTCCGACTTTACTATTTTCCTTACTGGTTTCATGTTGATTTTTGGATTTTTTCAGACTCGGGCATTTCGACTTTTATCCACTATTGCCAAAATGTCTTTTCTATATAGAGTCTCGGACATAATCTTCAACTTGGCGCAACGTTGCTGCCATGGCATAATTATAATAAATAGAAATACACTCCTTCGAAATGTACGCATATCATGTGTTCAGTGGCAAAAATTGCCATGATATGCTAAATAATTTAAATTTATAAATATTTTGAAGTTCCTTGCCTCTATAACTTATAAATATTGGGTGTAACAACCATGGTTAAATTTTGAGAATAATGTTCAGATTTAGAAAATGTATTTGTTATAACCTTCACCACACTGTGGAGCCCTATATTATGTCGTTGTGCATATGTTTGTAACAGGCAAAAGGAAACGAGATAGACACATGGTTCCTTTTGAGAATATGCATAGAATCACTTTCTGAGTCGATTTATGCATGTCCGTCAGTCCGCCCGTCTGTCCATCTGTAAATGTTAAATTGTAAACAAAGTAAGGTCGCATTTATGTTCCGATTTGGATGAAGTTTAGCACAAGCCACTTATTTTGCCCAATGACGAGCCCTATTGAAATTGGAGAAAATCTGTTCAGATTTGGATATAGCTCCCATATATATTTTCGTCCGATTTAAGGTAAATGGTGCACCAAAGACCCTAAATATCTTTCTATTTGCTCGATATTTGCTATAGCGTACTGAATTGAGCCTAGAATGATGTGTGTTAAGTTTCGTGAAAATCGGTTCAGATTTAGATATAGCTCCCATATATTCATCCGATTTAGGACAAATGGTGCACTAAAGTCCCTATTTATCATTCGATTTGCACGAAATTTTGCACAGCGTACTGAATTAAGTTTAGAACGATGTGTGTTAAATTTCGGTTCAGATTTAGATATAGCTTCAATATATATTTTCGTCCGATTTAAGGTAAATGGTGCACCAAAGACCCTATATATTCTTCGATTTGCACGAAATTTGGCATAGCATACTGAATTGAGTCTAGAATGATGTATACTAAGTTTCGTGAAAATACATTAAGTTTTAAATATAGCTCCTATATATATTTTTGTCCGATTTTACACAAATGGTGCACCAAACGTAATACGTATTACATTTTGCACAACGTATCAAATTGAGACTTGAATGACGTTATTAGGTTTTGTTGAAATGTATGCAGATGCAGCTTCCACATTCATTTCGAACGGGTGTCTGATTGAATTTTGCTAAAAATCGTTTGCCATAGATTGCCCGAATAAAATAAAATTTATCATAGGTTGCAGAAAGACCTGTGTATGTTCCTTCGAGAGAAAATTGACATACAATTGTAAGGATACATATGTACAATATACCCTCATTGGTGAATGGTATCATATAGTCGGCCCAATCCAACTTTACTACTTTCCTTACTGGTTTACCTTATTGAAAATATGCCAATCGGCATACATAAAATTTTATGGAATTTATTTTTCATATTATTTAAAATTGATAGATGAGTTCCAAATTCATCATTAAATTCTTAAATGAGACTACCTTCTGTAATTATGCCCTGCGTCAACGTCGTTACGGAATACTAAATTGGTGCCGACGTCGGGTTAAAGTGATGTTGCCTCACATTTGATGTTCGCTACTCCAAACAGAATCAAGGCGATAAGAGGACTTTAGGCATGGTTTGTTAAGTTGCCCCAAGAGTTTGTAATGCCCCGAAATATTGGTCCTAGACCCACCTTTAAGTCTATCGATCATGATATTTGTATTCTATACAGCATATATTTAATCATTAAGGACATAGACCCAACAAGTTGATAGTATATCTAGGAGGAATGGTTGACCTTTAAATGATACCAACTCGGATGTCGGAGTTACACTTAAATATTTACGGGTGCTTACGTATTTATATATATTATTTTCCTTTGAAGTTTTCCGTGAGAATAATTTTCGATGATGATCAGATAATAATATTGGTATGATCTGGACCGAAAACTTATTTTTTTTGTGTTTTTTTCGTGTCGATCAGTAGGCCACAATTGAATGCCGAACATCACAACACAACCCACGGTGAATGTAATATGGACAAGTACTTAGAAGGACTGTACTGAACATTAGTAATATTTGGAATATATGTCAATGTAATGAAGCGGAATATATATAGCATTTCCAGATTAAATGAAACCTTTTACAAATTAAATGAAACCTTTTCCAAATTAAATGAAACCTTTTCCAAATTAAATGAAACATTTTCCAAATTAAATGAAACATTTTCTAAATTAAATGAAACCTTTTCCAATTTAAATGAAACTTTTTCCAAACTAGAATGAAACCTTTTCCAATTGAAATGAAACCTTTTACAAATAGAATGAAACTTTTTCCAAATTAAATGAAACCTTTATTCTTATCTAAGGAAATATAATATTTGCAGTAATTTTAAACCAATATTTGAAAATTAAATCAAAGAATATTAACAATTAATATTCATTGATGAGTGTGGATTTAATCTTCACATACGAAGAACCCAAGCCCGTTCAAGACAAGGAACAAGAGCACACATTGTGTTGCCTACGGTCAGAGGTCGTAATGTCACTATAATTGCAGCAATAAACAACGCGGGAGTTATACATCACACAATCGTTTCTAATTACAGTGTCAATGCAGACAGATTTAAATTATTTATAGATTTTTTTTTTGAGAAAATCAATCCAGAGTTGGAAAATAACTCTCAAATACACAAGCGACATGACATAAAAAAATTTGATCGAATCCAAAAGATGCAACCTTAAATTCTTACCGCTTTATTCTCCAATGCTAAACCCAATTGAAAATGCATTTTCAAAAATAAAATTATGTGTAAGAGCTGAGCTGTGTGACGTTTCAATGGAACATAACATTGTTGATGTAATCGAGCGAAGTATTCAAAAGCTTACTCGGCAAGATTGTTCTAACTACGTTATGGACATGGTTTTGAAAATCCCACAAGCTGCAAGTCGGGAACCCCTTCATTAAGATAAGCAGTTACCTTATCATCAACAATTTATTAGGACCAATTTATTAGACATTTAGGACCGGGTATTCAATTCTTGTTCTTAAATATTTATTTATTAAAATGTCAAGAAATACCCCATTTTGTATTACTATTTATTTAGTTTTATGTAGTAAAGATATTAAATGAAATCACACCGAATTAAAGAATATTTATGTTAATTACATAGCCATACAACTATATTTGTTAATATTCTTTGATTTAATTTTCAAATATTGGTTTAAAATTACTGCAAATATTATATTTCCTTAGATAAGAATAAAGGTTTCATTTAATTTGGAAAAAGTTTCATTCTATTTGTAAAAGGTTTCATTTCAATTGGAAAAGGTTTCATTCTATTTGTAAAAGGTTTCATTTCAATTGGAAAAGGTTTCATTTAATTTGGAAAAGGTTTCATTTAATTTGTTAAAGGTTTCATTTAATCTGGATATATATCTATATATATATATATACATATATAAAGTGTGTATAGTTACTAATTGAGAACGGTAAGAGGAAGCAAATCTTTCTTCGTGGAATAACTCGCAATTCCCTGCATTTTCATATGTTTTACACATATAAGTGGCAATGGCTCAATTATAAGAAAGATGTGGAAGTGATAGAAACATAAATTTGATAGATTTTCATTCATGTTTTTCAAATTTTATTTTGAAGATTCGAAAATATTTCATTTTCAAAATAAATATAAGTTTTTTGTTTATTTATATTTTTCTGTCAAATGACGTTGACACTAGTATAACTTACAAAAACCAATTTCCATGTGGTTGTTGTATCGTTTGTCGTACAACAACACTTGCTGTTACCTTCTATTATTATACCATGAATTTATATATAGAATCATGTTTTGTCAAGTTAGAAAATATATGTGTGTTTCTCCTTTTTTTAAAGGACAATCATCTACTTTGACTGGCTGGCATCTATAAAGTATATGTACTCTATCTGTCATCTATTTCTAAAGACTGTCATCTTTAGTCATTTATATTTTGTTTTTTAATTTACTAAAATAAATATTAAAAAATATTTATTTTAGTAATTTTTTTGTCAGTCAAGTCGTATAGAAAATATTTTGCATTGCCTTAAACGTTTACTTATTTTCTAATTGCGAACTTCATGAAGTTTCGAGACACTTAGTCGAAACTCTTAGTCGAAACTATTTTCGACTTTATTATAGCGTCTTTTAAAAAGTTCAAGGATCTAAAAAGTCCAATAAATATAATAATATTTAAGAATATTGGAATATGAAACTGAGATTTCCATATTAAAGTAAATCTAAATGTATGCCCAAAAGTTTCGAAATATATAAAGAGAAAATCAAAAACAACTTCGATATATTAGGTTGAGGAAAAAGAAATCCATTATTTTTATATGAACTATAGGACTTTATTTAAGATGCTTCGGAATGTCCTGCACTCTATTTGCAAAAACTCTAGTAGGCGATTATCACAATCCTCCCTAGAACCCAATTTTTTTATCATTAAAGAAATTTCGCTTGGTGCCAAGTCGATCACACGTTTCCCCAACTGGCGGATGTAATATATCTGTTCACGGATAAGTGAACAGTTGTAGTTGCATAGAGGAGATAAAATACAAAACATAATTTTGTGAATGTACAGTCCACAAAAATAACATGCACATTTAAAGAAGAGGCCTCCGTCGTGGAGGTCACTAAAAGATAACAATTGTCACATGGGGGAATGTTTGAGTTAGATTACGGACGGGAATCTAAACTACAGACTGATAAGCATGTGTAGCGTGTTGCATGCAACGTGGGAGATAACTCGGTGTGAGTGTGTGACCTCCCCATAAGATTATGGCAGGCATGGTACATACGCATGGGCACACATCTTATCTCATATTATGTTTCTCTCTCTTATGTACTAGAATATTAGGTTAAGATTTATTTGTGTTCGTAGTTCTTAAGAAAAAATATTAAATAAAGAAAATTAGTGTAGCACAAACAACCAACCGAACAACTCATATATAAAATACCATCGAGCAACAAAGAGATATCTACTACAAATTTGTAGAAATTAGAAACCAGCTAAGCGAGCCTATTCGCAGTTGTAAATTGCCTGGAATAGAAATAAATGTACGCGATAAATATAGTGCATTTGAGAAAAACCACGCGTTTCTGATGGCGCAATCAGTTAGACGAGGAGATTACTTTGAGAAAAACATTTTTGAGGAAACTCAAAAATTGGTGGAAGACATTAAAACATTGATCCATAAGCATAGAAATGCGGAAGCAGAAGCATCAGAAATGCAGTCCGGAGGAGAAAGCATTAGTCTGGAGGAAGCTGACGCAGAGCTTAAACCAATAGCGGTGGAGATCGAAAACAGGGAGCATCATTTACGCAGCAGAGAAGAAGAGGCAGTGGAAGTACGAGGCAGTACACTGCAAGTCTTCAGGATGCCGAGTCAAAGGGAGACTGCGGTGAGGAAAATGGCGGTGACGGCGAGTAGAAAGGTCGGGGAAGCTTCTAATCTGAACATTGCGGCTGCAGAGAGGAGCGAGGAGGCTATGGAGTCCCTCACCCTAGGCGATGAGCCAAACCTAAACTCGGCACCGACAAAATCAAGTAGAGACAAGAGCTCTACTAGAAAATATAGATGCAGTGATGGGAATGATGCACAACAGACAATAGAGGATCTGGGGTCCGCAGTTAGGTATGTTGGAGACCTGGTGGATACCGCAGAACGGGAAGTGAGGAAAAATCCAGTTTACTGCACGATGGCTGCAGGTTTTGCAGAAGCAATCAGAAATAAAGAAAACCATCCTACAACTTCAACCAAAAGACACAGACAGGGTGGATCACCCCCACAGCATAATACACAAAAAGGAGATTGAAGTGCCTCCATTCAGTGGGGAGATAAGCGAATGGGAGTCATTTTATGAATTTTTTAAAAGCCTAGTGCACGATGAACCATGCTACACTAACGTGGAGAGAATGTATAGGCTAAAGACAGCAGTAAAAGGAGAGGCAAGCCGAACATCACAACACAACCCACGGTGAATGTAATATGGACAAGTACTTAGAAGGACTGTACTGAACATTAGTAATATTTGGAATATATGTCAATGTAATGAAGCGGAATATATATAGCATTTCCAGATTAAATGAAACCTTTTACAAATTAAATGAAACCTTTTCCAAATTAAATGAAACCTTTTCCAAATTAAATGAAACATTTTCCAAATTAAATGAAACATTTTCTAAATTAAATGAAACCTTTTCCAATTTAAATGAAACCTTTTACAAATAGAATGAAACCTTTTCCAATTGAAATGAAACCTTTTACAAATAGAATGAAACTTTTTCCAAATTAAATGAAACCTTTATTCTTATCTAAGGAAATATAATATTTGCAGTAATTTTAAACCAATATTTGAAAATTAAATCAAAGAATATTAACAATTAATATTCATTGATGAGTGTGGATTTAATCTTCACATACGAAGAACCCAAGCCCGTTCAAGACAAGGAACAAGAGCACACATTGTGTTGCCTACGGTCAGAGGTCGTAATGTCACTATAATTGCAGCAATAAACAACGCGGGAGTTATACATCACACAATCGTTTCTAATTACAGTGTCAATGCAGACAGATTTAAATTATTTATAGATTTTTTTTTTGAGAAAATCAATCCAGAGTTGGAAAATAACTCTCAAATACACAAGCGACATGACATAAAAAAATTTGATCGAATCCAAAAGATGCAACCTTAAATTCTTACCGCTTTATTCTCCAATGCTAAACCCAATTGAAAATGCATTTTCAAAAATAAAATTATGTGTAAGAGCTGAGCTGTGTGACGTTTCAATGGAACATAACATTGTTGATGTAATCGAGCGAAGTATTCAAAAGCTTACTCGGCAAGATTGTTCTAACTACGTTATGGACATGGTTTTGAAAATCCCACAAGCTGCAAGTCGGGAACCCCTTCATTAAGATAAGCAGTTACCTTATCATCAACAATTTATTAGGACCAATTTATTAGACATTTAGGACCGGGTATTCAATTCTTGTTCTTAAATATTTATTTATTAAAATGTCAAGAAATACCCCATTTTGTATTACTATTTATTTAGTTTTATGTAGTAAAGATATTAAATGAAATCACACCGAATTAAAGAATATTTATGTTAATTACATAGCCATACAACTATATTTGTTAATATTCTTTGATTTAATTTTCAAATATTGGTTTAAAATTACTGCAAATATTATATTTCCTTAGATAAGAATAAAGGTTTCATTTAATTTGGAAAAAGTTTCATTCTATTTGTAAAAGGTTTCATTTCAATTGGAAAAGGTTTCATTCTATTTGTAAAAGGTTTCATTTCAATTGGAAAAGGTTTCATTTAATTTGGAAAAGGTTTCATTTAATTTGTTAAAGGTTTCATTTAATCTGGATATATATCTATATATATATATATACATATATAAAGTGTGTATAGTTACTAATTGAGAACGGTAAGAGGAAGCAAATCTTTCTTCGTGGAATAACTCGCAATTCCCTGCATTTTCATATGTTTTACACATATAAGTGGCAATGGCTCAATTATAAGAAAGATGTGGAAGTGATAGAAACATAAATTTGATAGATTTTCATTCATGTTTTTCAAATTTTATTTTGAAGATTCGAAAATATTTCATTTTCAAAATAAATATAAGTTTTTTGTTTATTTATATTTTTCTGTCAAATGACGTTGACACTAGTATAACTTACAAAAACCAATTTCCATGTGGTTGTTGTATCGTTTGTCGTACAACAACACTTGCTGTTACCTTCTATTATTATACCATGAATTTATATATAGAATCATGTTTTGTCAAGTTAGAAAATATATGTGTGTTTCTCCTTTTTTTAAAGGACAATCATCTACTTTGACTGGCTGGCATCTATAAAGTATATGTACTCTATCTGTCATCTATTTCTAAAGACTGTCATCTTTAGTCATTTATATTTTGTTTTTAATTTACTAAAATAAATATTAAAAAATATTTATTTTAGTAATTTTTTTGTCAGTCAAGTCGTATAGAAAATATTTTGCATTGCCTTAAACGTTTACTTATTTTCTAATTGCGAACTTCATGAAGTTTCGAGACACTTAGTCGAAACTCTTAGTCGAAACTATTTTCGACTTTATTATAGCGTCTTTTAAAAAGTTCAAGGATCTAAAAAGTCCAATAAATATAATAATATTTAAGAATATTGGAATATGAAACTGAGATTTCCATATTAAAGTAAATCTAAATGTATGCCCAAAAGTTTCGAAATATATAAAGAGAAAATCAAAAACAACTTCGATATATTAGGTTGAGGAAAAAGAAATCCATTATTTTTATATGAACTATAGGACTTTATTTAAGATGCTTCGGAATGTCCTGCACTCTATTTGCAAAAACTCTAGTAGGCGATTATCACAATCCTCCCTAGAACCCAATTTTTTATCATTAAAGAAATTTCGCTTGGTGCCAAGTCGATCACACGTTTCCCCAACTGGCGGATGTAATATATCTGTTCACGGATAAGTGAACAGTTGTAGTTGCATAGAGGAGATAAAATACAAAACATAATTTTGTGAATGTACAGTCCACAAAAATAACATGCACATTTAAAGAAGAGGCCTCCGTCGTGGAGGTCACTAAAAGATAACAATTGTCACATGGGGGAATGTTTGAGTTAGATTACGGACGGGAATCTAAACTACAGACTGATAAGCATGTGTAGCGTGTTGCATGCAACGTGGGAGATAACTCGGTGTGAGTGTGTGACCTCCCCATAAGATTATGGCAGGCATGGTACATACGCATGGGCACACATCTTATCTCATATTATGTTTCTCTCTCTTATGTACTAGAATATTAGGTTAAGATTTATTTGTGTTCGTAGTTCTTAAGAAAAAATATTAAATAAAGAAAATTAGTGTAGCACAAACAACCAACCGAACAACTCATATATATATATATATATATATATAAATATATAAAAATGGGAAAAATTGAAAATACCATCGAGCAACAAAGAGATATCTACTACAAATTTGTAGAAATTAGAAACCAGCTAAGCGAGCCTATTCGCAGTTGTAAATTGCCTGGAATAGAAATAAATGTACGCGATAAATATAGTGCATTTGAGAAAAACCACGCGTTTCTGATGGCGCAATCAGTTAGACGAGGAGATTACTTTGAGAAAAACATTTTTGAGGAAACTCAAAAATTGGTGGAAGACATTAAAACATTGATCCATAAGCATAGAAATGCGGAAGCAGAAGCATCAGAAATGCAGTCCGGAGGAGAAAGCATTAGTCTGGAGGAAGCTGACGCAGAGCTTAAACCAATAGCGGTGGAGATCGAAAACAGGGAGCATCATTTACGCAGCAGAGAAGAAGAGGCAGTGGAAGTACGAGGCAGTACACTGCAAGTCTTCAGGATGCCGAGTCAAAGGGAGACTGCGGTGAGGAAAATGGCGGTGACGGCGAGTAGAAAGGTCGGGGAAGCTTCTAATCTGAACATTGCGGCTGCAGAGAGGAGCGAGGAGGCTATGGAGTCCCTCACCCTAGGCGATGAGCCAAACCTAAACTCGGCACCGACCGAAAATCAAGTAGAGACAAGAGCTCTACTAGAAAATATAGATGCAGTGATGGGAATGATGCACAACAGACAATAGAGGATCTGGGGTCCGCAGTTAGGTATGTTGGAGACCTGGTGGATACCGCAGAACGGGAAGTGAGGAAAAATCCAGTCGTTACTGCACGATGGCTGCAGGTTTTGCAGAAGCAATCAGAAATAAAGAAAACCATCCTACAACTTCAACCAAAAGACACAGACAGGGTGGATCACCCCCACAGCATAATACACAAAAAGGAGATTGAAGTGCCTCCATTCAGTGGGGAGATAAGCGAATGGGAGTCATTTTATGAATTTTTTAAAAGCCTAGTGCACGATGAACCATGCTACACTAACGTGGAGAGAATGTATAGGCTAAAGACAGCAGTAAAAGGAGAGGCAAGCCGTATTATACAACATCTGAGAACGCAGGATAACGCGTACGAGGAAGCAATGAATTTGCTAAAGGAAAGGTACGAGGATCGGAGAGTACTGTTTAATAAATTGGTTGACTCCATTTTGGACCAGCCAATTATGGACAGTGAATCGGCAGCCAGCGTGAAGAAAATGCTAGATACAACTAAAAACAGCGTTCAGGGCCTTCGATCAATGAAGATACCCTTGGAGAACACAACAGCATTTTTGGCAAGAGTGATCTTGAGAAAGTTTGATAAGAATGGATCCAGGTTGTACGAACAACAAATCAGGAAGCCAAGAGAGATCCAGAAGTTAGAGGATGTGTTCCAGTTCTTGGAGCAACAATATTTGGCGTTGGAAGCAGCAGGTCAATCTTTCGATACAAATAGAGCCATAAAATTCGAGAAAAGATTCAGCCAATCGCAAGAGTCTTGCCATGTTTGCAATCGAATAGGACACAAAATGGTAGATTGTCGAGCGTTCTTAGCAATGACATCAGCGGAAAGGATTGCTAAGGCCAATGAACTGCGAGTTTGCTGTAGTTGCCTTAATCACAAGATGGACAGCAGATGTCTCAGTAACAGACGGTGTCAAACATGCAGTGGAAGACATCATACATTACTGCACGTTGATGAGCAAAAGAAGTACAAAAATACTGGGATGAAGAAGGAAGCAAGCGCTACGAAAGCAACGATGATGACGCAGGAAAGTACTTCGACTGTACTACTCGCTACAGCGCAAGTGAAGGTACGCTCGATGACCGGAGAGGATGTAACGATGAGGGCGATTATCGACCAAGGGTCGCAGGTAACATCGATATCAGAGGAAGCTGCTCAGATTCTTGGACTTCCACGGATCAAAAATAATACCATTATTCATGGACTGGGCAGCACGCCAGTGGGAGTATCCAGACATAAAGTTAAGATAGAAGTGAAGCCTCGATTTCTAAGCAACGAAATCTTTCGCACAGAGGCATTCGTGCTACCATCAGTGATGAGTGCTCAACCAGAGGAATCATTCGAGGCCAATGTAGAAGAATGGAACAATTATACATTGGCAGATCCGTTGTTTAACAAGTCAGACAGAGTGGACTTGATCATCGGTGGCGATCTGTATTCCGAGCTAATGGAAGAAGGCCAGAGAAAGGATAATGGACCTTTTGCCCAGAAAACTAAATTAGGTTGGATTTTATCCGGCAAGGTACAGCTGAAAAACAAGTCCAGAAGATATCATTCAGCCGTGACTAATTTGGAAAGATTTTGGGAGATCGAGGAGGTAGAAACGCCAGCAAGTCCGGCGGTGGAAGATGACTGGTGTATGCAGATGTATGACGAATCGACAGCAGTAGAAGATGATGGACGAATAGTGGTGTCATTGCCGTTGAAAGAAGATAAATCACTCGGCGATTCCAAAAGTCTGGCAACAGCAAGGTTACTATCTACAGAAAGAAATCTACGGCGCAACCCTGAGCTGCGAGGCCCCTACAGAGGATTTATGAAGGAGTACGAAGACCTAGGTCATATGGAAAAGGTGTCATCAGAATCTAAAGGAAGATTTTACTTGCCTCATCATGCAGTGATACGAGAAGGTAGTTTGACTACGAAATTGCGGGTGGTATTCGATGCGTCAGCGAAATCCACAAATGGAAGAAGCCTAAATGACATAATGTATACAGGCCCTAAGCTGCAAAGAGATATATTTGACATCATGCTGCAATGGCGAATGTACCCCTATGTGGTAACGGCAGACGTGGAAAAAATGTATCGTCAGATAAAGGTGCATCCGGCTGATCAAGAGTATCAATATATTTTATGGAGGGAAACGGAGAGCCAGCCGATTCAGCAATATAAGTTGACGACAGTGACATATGGAACAACGGCAGCACCATTCTTAGCAGTGAGGACACTATTTAAGATAGGAGAGGATCCCGAACTTGATACTCAAATAAAGAGAATAATAAGAGAAGACTTTTATATGGACGACCTGATGACAGGTGCAGATTCAATAGAAGAATGCGGAAGAATTGTGGAAAAGGTTTCCAGTCAATTAAAGAAGTATAATTTCAACCTACGAAAATGGCTGTCTAATGACGAAAGAATCTTGGGTGCCGTAGCGGATAGAGGAAATAATGAGGTCTTAAAAATTGAAGATGACGAGTCCATAAAAACTTTAGGCGTTTTATGGGATCCGGTAAAAGACGAATTTAAATTTCAAATTAGGTTAGGTTAGGTTGAAAAGAGGGGTGGATGATACCACCACATGTCCAACATGAGAAGGACATACACTTAAGCCATATGAGGCCTGTTGTTCGCTCTAGATGTGAGGAGAAAAGTAAAAATCAAGAATTAGTGAAGTGTATACAGATGAAGAAAATACATTTGGGTTTTATACCCTATGAGTCTAAGAATTCCGTGTTTTTTGTGAACTCCTGCAGTCTTTTCCATTCACACCCCCTCAGATCGCTTAGTCCTTGGAAAGTGTCGTTTCCCAAGAATTGTCTCCGAAGGCATGTAAAAGCTGGGCAATGGCATAGGAAATGTTCCAGCGTTTCACTGTCTTCCCCACACGCTCTGCACTCGTTACTTCCTTCATCCATGATTTGCCTGGTGATTTTTCCTCAGTCCCTTATTTGTTTTTTGTTTAGCGTTAAGATTTGCTTAGTTTTGTCTTTATCCCAAAGATTTTGGTTTTGGGTTTTGTGGGTCTCATGTGCCCATTCCCTCATTTCTTGGCGTGTTTCGCTAAAGGGTTTGGCGGTATACACCTCTATCGTGGGTAGTGCAATGGCACTCCTGGCTAGTTGATTTGCTATCTCGTTGCCTATGATTCCCTGGTGACCCGGTACCCATATAATTCGTACAGGTCCTTGTTGTGAGAAATCATTAATGGTTTTTATACATTTCAGTACAGTTTTGGATTTAACTGTTCTGGAAGATATTGCATTTATAGCTTGTTTGCTGTCCGTAATAATATTTACTGTATTTTGTCTTTGGGTTGAAACTAACCAGTTAAGACACTCTGTTATAGCTTGAACTTCCGCCTGTAAGATCGTGCTATGATCTGTAAGACGAAGAGAAAT
Source organism: Musca vetustissima (assembly GCF_032173495.1). Classification (NCBI taxonomy): domain Eukaryota; kingdom Metazoa; phylum Arthropoda; class Insecta; order Diptera; family Muscidae; genus Musca; species Musca vetustissima. The sequence goes on along the minus strand of NW_026875738.1, from coordinate 72,345 downwards.
TTCGGTACCCGGTTCTTCGATAAAAATTCCCAGTCCAGTTTTTCCTCCTAGTCGAGAGCCATCCGTGTAACAACAGTTACCCGGCGGCATCTGAACTAGTGTTCCGCTATTCCATTGTTCTCTATCTGGTGTTATTGTTTCGCACCGTATCACTACTCTCGTTTCAGGTATACGGTCTGAGTCAAAGATATTGAAAGTCGACTCATTTGTTACCTGTAAAATGTTTTTATGCGGTGTGTTGTGTCCGGTGTCTATCCACTCGTCCATTGCTTTAAGTCTTAAAGCTGCAACCGACGCTTCATATTTTATTTGGATGTCTATTGGATGTATATATAATATTGTCTCCAAAGCCCTAGTTGGTGTTGTACGCATTGCTCCACATATTCCTAGGCAACACGTTCTTTGAACTTTCTGTAACGTTTTTACGTTACATTTTTTATCCATTGCTGTCCACCAGACAACAGACGCGTATGTTAGAATTGGTCTAATAACGCTCTTATATATCCAGTGTATCATCTTTGGATTGAATCCCCATTTAGAGCCTACAGCTCTTCTGCAGAAACACCAGCATATTTGGGCCTTATCAGCCCTTTGCTGTATGTGGTCTTTCCATTTAAGTTTCTTATCTAGAATTACTCCCAGATACTTAACTTTGTTTGATATGGCTATCGTTTTGTTTTGGAAGATGGGTTCTTCGTACTGACCTATTTTTGTCTTTCTAGTAAAAAGACATATCTCCGTTTTGTCCGGGTTTACATTTAAGCCCCTCGGTTTTGCCCAATCGTATGCGATCTTTAGCACCGTTTCGGCTTTCCTGCATAGTAAGTTTGGGTTCTTTCCCCTAAGAAGTATTATAACGTCGTCTGCATAACAGACTGGTTCAAATCCTTCGTCGGTTAATTGGAAATTATCTAGGGATTGGAAATTATCTAGGGATTGGATAAGCGTATTAGTGCTGACATTGTTGAAGGCTCCTTCAATGTCAATGCATACCGCTAAGGTATACATCTTATCAGCGAAGGTGCCCTCAATATAGTGTACTACCTCATGTAAAGCGGTTTCCACCGATCTTCCCTTTACATACGCATGTTGTTTGTATTTCAGCGCATCATTGGGTATACTGCTCTTTATCATGGTGTCGATTGTGCGTTCCATGGTTTTGAGTAGGAAAGAAGTTAGGCTTATTGGCCGATATGATTTTGGTGTGGCGTAATTTGCCTTGCCGGGCTTGGGTATAAAGACTACCCTGGCTTCCTGCCAGGCTTTCGGTATGTACGTCAACCTTAAACAAGCGTTAAAGAGTGCGGCTAGATGTGGTGATAAAAATACCGCCTCTCTTTGTAACAATGCGGGGAAGACGTTATCTGGTCCTGCCGCTTTCAATGGTGAGAAGCTTTTTAGGGCGTCTAACACCATTGACTTGTCAATGATTGGTTCCTCTGATCTTTCTTCCCTATCTGTCATGACATCGTCCATTGTCGATGTGTTCGATGGGAAGTGAGCATTCATTAGGAGCCTTAGTGTTTCCTCGATTGTTTCTATCCTATTACCCTCGCCGTCTACCATAGTTTCGGGTTGGGTGTGGGTCTTGGATAGAAATTTCTTGATTTTTGAAACGTTGTTGACGCTATCTACCTGTTCGCAGAACAGCTTCCAGGAGTTGCGTTTGGCGGTTCTTGTTAATTTGTTGTATTCTTTCTGTTTGTCATGGAAGTTGTCCCAGAATACTGCGGATTTTTTTCGGCGTGCTCTGTTGTAAAGCCTTCGGACCTCTTTTCCTTTGTTCTGTATCTCCCCTGTCATCCAGGGTTTTTCAAAGGCAGATCTCCTTTCTCGAAGAGGACAACTTTCTTCAAAAGACTTTACAATTACTTCCGTTAATTTGTTGACGTTCTTGTCTATGTCATTCGTGTCTAGGCATTCATAGTTTGGTTGCCCTAAACCCTCCTTGACTAGTCTCCCGAACTTTACCCAGTTAGTTTTGGACTTGTTTCGGAAGTGTATTGGTTTCGGCGGTGGCCGTAGGATCTTAAACGTAATATATTTGTGGTCAGAAAAGGAGCAATCTTCTGAGACCCTCCACTCCTGTACCTCATCTATTAAGTTTTCTGAACATAATGTTATATCTAATACCTCCTCTCTAATTCTGTTAACAAAGGTAGGTTTATTGCCTATGTTAAGTGTTATCAGATCGTTAGTATTCAAATAATCTAAAAGGGCCTGGCCCCTTTTGTTAGTATTTGTACTGCCCCACGCAATATGATGTGAGTTAGCATCACTACCAATTAGTACTTCATTACCTGTTTCCTTTGCTTTCTTCACCAGTCGCTGCAGCTCCGCCGTTGGTGGTGGTATCGGCGAGTCGAACGGGAGGTATACTGAAGCCAGGTAAATGTTACCACTCCCCTGTTTCAGTACAGTGGCGTCCGATGTTGACAACTCTGGGGAGAAGAGAAAGCATAAATTTTTTTGGCATATTATACAGGTTCTCGGACGAGACCCCGTATTTGCATAGAAGAGTTGGTAATTTATATGGCTTAATCCAGAGACCTTGTTTTTAATTGTCCAAGGTTCCTGGATCAGTCCGATGTGTATTTTACCTTTTATAATTTTTTCCATCAGGGCCAGGGTTGCCGTCTCGCTCCGATGGAGGTTGATCTGGATGACGTCAATCAATTGTCCTCCAGTAACCGGTTTTCTTGGGAGTCTGTGATGTTCACATCGGCTACCTCCTCTGTGTTGCTGGGAATTGTCCCCTCGCTGCTTTCTTTGGCACCATCGTCTCCTATCCTTGCCTTCCCAATTTTGAAGTACACGGCATTGGACACGTAGTACGCTTTGCCTTTGGTCTTAGCCAGACTTGCCATTGAAGACTTGTCTAAGCCTAACACAAGGAGAGTTCCCTCCTCCTTCTCCTCCCTGTGGAAGACTTCCCATTTCTTCACGTGCAGTGTCTTGTTTTGTAGGCTGAAGACCTTGAGCATGCGTTCCGTGTCGAATTCGCTGCCCCAACCTCTGACGAAGACTGTAGCCTTTTGTAGTTGAGGAATGTCTTTTTTCCTCACCAGCTTGAGCTTCATTGTTCCATCTATGGGTCCAATGCTTGCCACTATCTTTCTCAGGGCTTCTATGCTTTTTGGACTTCCAAATTCCAGCATTAGATAGTCCCCTTTGAACTCGCAGCTATTCATTTCTATAGAGTCCCCTCCTTCCAGTAGGTGCTCCATTATTTTGGTGTTGACCACATTTAATACCTCTCCATGGGTCTCCTTCTTTATCTTACCGGACGCGCTATTTCCGTCGATCACTGCATAGCAGAGCTCGTCTAGATAGCGCTTCCTGGCAACCTTGGCGTAAGACGGCGGCTCCTTACCATCTGTTACTGTCATCTTCCTCTTTCGCAACTTCCGGTTGGTCCTTTTGGGATTCCCGGACTTTGCGGAAGATTCCGACTCAGCACTCGTCTTCTTGATATCAGAGCCAGCCTCGTCTGCCCTCGTCAGTGGATTCTCGTAGCAGTCTCCTTTGACGTTGGTTTGACTCAGCTTTCTCTTATTATCAGTAGACGGGAAGCTCTTTTTCTTCTTGGCGGATTTGACAGTCGTCTGCTCATCCGGAGACCTTATCCTCTTCGCCGCTTCCGCAGAAGTGGAGGGAAGGTCAGGCTTATCCTTTTGAGTTTCTGCCTGTATCTCGCTCTTTTTGTTTGTCCGGTTCAATCTGGCCAACTTCCGCCTTTGTGCCCCAGACAACTGCTTCTTCTTAGTTGTGAGTTTGGCGATATTTTTACTCACCTCCTCTATCATCTTGTCAGCCTCATCTTCCTTCCGGCTCTCCAAGACAGTTATGTTTGTCTGATTATCATGATCAGACTCAGAGTTCGAAGTTGAGTCCCCTCCTGTCTCTGAAGGCTGGGTCGAGATTGCTCTTCCCCTGTGGTTCCTCAACTTCGAATTGGTGTTGCCCGAAGGCTGAGTGCTTGTAGCTATACCTTCGACTACAGATGCCAAGACACCCACATCTGTAGGAGATTGTTGCTCACGATCGCAGGATGACGAGGGGGCGTGACTCGTGGGCAGATCAACGACACACGCGGGTACTGAGTTATTTAGGCTCTGCACCGTAACGTTTATTCTTTTTTCCTCTTTTTCCATCTTTGTTTTTTGTTTTAGGGGAACACCCCCATAGTTAGTTTTGGTCCGCGGGGACAGAAGCCCTGGAGATGGGTGATCAAACTATTCTATTACATACAGCCTGCGCTGGTTGTAATTGATTAGTATGATCATCCACCTCCCCCCTATCCGCCACCTGGGGACGCGCCCGGTAGGAGACTAACAACTCCCTCGGGAAATTTCAAATTAAGTTCGAAGAAATTTCCAAGTTCACCAAGAGGAAAATCCTGTCGCTGATTGCGAGGATTTTTGATCCTCTAGGATGGCTTACTCCAGTTACAGTTGTGGCAAAACTCTTGATGCAAAGGTTATGGGTAATGCAATCAGGCTGGGATGAAATAATTCCAGAGGATATCATAGCAGAGTGGAAGCAATTTGTCAACGCAATAGCTAAACTAAATACACTCCGGATACCACGGTGGGTGTCGACAGCAGGAAATGAGCCAGCGCAACTGCACGGGTTTTCAGACGCTTCGGAGAAAGCATATGCGGCAGTGGTGTATGTAAAGAGCAATGGGACGGTACGTTTACTGACATCGAAAACGAAAGTGAATCCGCTGAAAAATAGAAAGACGTTGCCGAAGTTAGAATTATGTGCGGCGCATTTGCTGTCAAAGCTGTTAAAACGAGTGATAAGTGCCATGAGATGTAACTATACGATATTCGCATGGAGCGACTCGACAATAGCTTTGAGTTGGATAAATAACAGCAATAATTCCAACAGGTTCATTCGAAACAAAGTGAATGAGATCAGCGAGTTGCTGACCGACTAAGGAAAAACCAGCTGATCTTGGATCTAGAGGAGTGTTGTCGATAGAAGAAGACGGTATTTGGTGGAGTGGGCCTAAATGGCTTCAGAAGACAGCAGAAGAATGGCCTTTAGCGCCCCAACAAAAGCAACAAGTATTGGTAAATACGAGGAACATCAATAAGGCTCATTTTGTGGACGCCATAACGGAGAAATGTTCGAGTTTTTCTAAGCTACGGAGAATTGTTGCGTATATTCTGCGATTTGTGGAAATAATGAAAGGCAAGAAACCAGATGAGCTAACACTAACAGTAGCAGATTGGGAAAAGGCGGAGAAAGTTATAATTCTACGTCACCAAGAATTAATGTTTCCCATGGAGCAAAGAGCACTGAAAGACAAGGAGTTAGTGGGCAGGAAGAGCAGCATAGCAAGTCTTCACCCGTTTCTAGATAAAAACGGTATTATAAGAGTGGGAGGGCGCCTGCAGAATGCTAGTATGCAATTTAACCAGCGACATCCAATAATTCTGCATGGATCGCACCTGGCGGAGATAATAGTTAGCGGATACCATATAGCTACCCTTCATGGAGGTAACAGGTTAACGGAGGTCGCGATTAAGCGGAAATACTGGATAGTTGGAGTGCGACGTATTATTAAAAAGAAGATTCGTCATTGTACTAGATGCATTCGGTATAAGCAAGAGGCATCGAAGCAGTTGATGGGAAATCTGCCAGAACCCAGGGTAATGATAAGTCACCCATTCTTACACACTGGCGTGGATTATGCTTGACCTATAACAATGAAATGTTCCAGAGGCAGAGGGCAGAAATGTTTCAAAGGATATATCGCCGTATTTGTATGTATGGCAACTAAAGCGATTCATTTGGAAGCCGTGAGTGACCTGACGACCGAGGCGTTTATAGCAGCCTTAAAAAGGTTTTTTGCTCGGAGAGGGAAGTGTGCAGTGATCTACAGTGATAACGGAACTAACTTCGTAGGTGCTAGCCGCAAATTGGATAAAGATTTCAAATCCGCGGTGAAAAACAACAGTTCAGCAATGAGTTTTTTAACGGAGGAAAAAACTCAATGGAAATTTATTCCGCCTGGAGCACCTCATCAAGGAGGAATATGGGAAGCAGGAGTGAAATCGGTAAAATTTCATCTGAATCGGATAGTTGGCGAGACGAAATTTACCTTTGAAGAAATGAGTACGCTGTTATGTCAAATAGAAGCGATGCTGAACTCAAGACCGTTGACGTATGCGGAAAGTGAGGATAGTGAGTCGCTCGATATTTTGTCGCCAGCCCATTTTTTAATTGGCAGATCATTTGTGGACGCACCGGAACACACAGAAGAGGTGATTGGGTCCCTTAATCGCTGGAAGCTGATTCAGAAGATGAAGAAAGATTTCTGGAATAGGTGGAAAGAGGAATATTTAACCACGTTACAACACAGGAGAAAGTGGTTCCAGCCTCAAGAAAATTTGCAGAAGGGAGATGTAGTGCTAATCAAAGAGGAGACATCACACCCTGCGAAATGGCCACTTGGTCGGGTTGAAGAAACCTTTCCAGGTAAAGACGGTAAGGTGCGAGTGGTATCCGTGAAGCTGCAAAATGGATGCCTGAAGCGGCCAGTGCAAAAGATTTGCCCGTTGGTTAAAGCGAAAGATGAATGTGCATACCAAAGTTGTACGAAGAAGGAGAAGAAGATAACAGCGGTTGGCGTGTTGCTGTCAATGCTGCTGATGGCGTCAGTAAGAGGGAATATGGCGACACAAATTGGAGGCAATGTTACACCACTGAACAACTCTGCAGCAATATATATGGATTATACCGGCTCTGTGGATGTAATAGCATCATCATGGAATGTGATAGTGCATTTCAACATGAAGCCGTATTTTGATTTAATTCAGCAAGCTGATCGACTGTTGAAAGAAATGAGAATTTCATTTCCGAAATTAATGGAGTTTGAGGCCCAATGTCATCACGTGTTAGACACAATAGAAAGGCAGCTGGAGAACATGGGTAAAACAAATCAGTATTTGTTTCCCGGAGAAGGTCACCGAGTGAAGAGAGCGCCTCTTGAGTTTATTGGATCGCTGCAAAACGTATTGTTCGGGACGATGGATGCAGATGACAGAAGGCAAATGGAGGAAAATATGAGAAATCTGCTAAATAACCAACATGATTTAAAGAGCTTGATTCAAAAGCAGACATCCGTGGTTGAGTCCACCACAAATGTGTTGAAGAGAACCGCAGAAGAAGTGAATATTAACTTTGAGAGGATGACTGAGCGGATAAATAATATTACAGAAGCGGTGAAGGAATCGTATTTTATCTACAAGGAATCCATAAAATTCTTCATGGTTACGAAAGACCTTCAGTTGATGGTAGAAGAAAATGAAAAAATACAATCGGAGATAATTGGATTATTAATTGACATTAATCATGGGAAGTTGAACCCGGCTCTACTCACTCCATCACAGTTGCAGGATGCTGTAAATCACATCAGACAACACATACCAGACCACGTGAAGCTGCCGGGGAAGAAGTTTGATCAATTGCGAACAATTTACAAACTGTTGACTGCGCGAGCTACAACCTTGAAATATGATTTGGTGATTGCGGTATCAATCCCGCTATTAAGTGATCAGGTTTCCCAGCTATATCGAGTTATACCGATTCCTTTTGAATTTGAGGGAGCGAAGATGGTAGCCACAACGAGAAATAAGTTCCTGATATACAACTTCAATGTAGATGCATACCACATGATGTCACAGGCAGAGTTGAATCAATGTCAAGTGTTAGCCGAGAGCGAGTATGTGTGTCAAGGCGGATGGCCGTGGGTAGATGCAAATGATAATTCCTGTGAAGTATCTTCTATCAAACCGCTTAACCACCACAGATGTCAATTTACAACAACGCAGGTAGAATTTCTTTGGAGCAAATTGCACACGCCGAATTGCTGGCTATTTAGCTCATTCGACGAGTTGTCAGCACATCTTCAGTGTAATTCTGGAGCTCAGATGATAATGAAGTTGCCTCCGCAAGGGATTGTGGAATTGCAGCCTGGATGTACTCTTCGAATCAAAGGTGTGTCGATTTCTGCCCCAGTACACTTAAAATCCGAGCGAATCGTGGATAATAAGATGGTTTTAGCCACCAACGTGTCGGAGATAACCGAGTTTAACTTGAGTCCACTGAACGCCATGAGGATTAACCACTCAGAGACGATGGAGAAGCTGGAAAGGGCGATTGCTGACTTGAAGAAGGAAAATCTGGATTTGAGAGGGCTGAATTTTCATCAGAAGAGCGGGACGGCGTCACTTATTTTAATAACAATATTAGTTTTAGTAATATTAGTATGGTATTGCAGGATGAAATATAATGTAAAGAAACAATTAGTTAGGATCAAATTTGATGTACCTAAGCCAGACGAGGCAGACAGTAAAGTATAATAAAAATAATGAATAGCGGGGTAGTAATTTTGCCGCCGCGGAAGATGTTCACGGATAAGTGAACAGTTGTAGTTGCATAGAGGAGATAAAATACAAAACATAATTTTGTGAATGTACAGTCCACAAAAATAACATGCACATTTAAAGAAGAGGCCTCCGTCGTGGAGGTCACTAAAAGATAACAATTGTCACATGGGGGAATGTTTGAGTTAGATTACGGACGGGAATCTAAACTACAGACTGATAAGCATGTGTAGCGTGTTGCATGCAACGTGGGAGATAACTCGGTGTGAGTGTGTGACCTCCCCATAAGATTATGGCAGGCATGGTACATACGCATGGGCACACATCTTATCTCATATTATGTTTCTCTCTCTTATGTACTAGAATATTAGGTTAAGATTTATTTGTGTTCGTAGTTCTTAAGAAAAAATATTAAATAAAGAAAATTAGTGTAGCACAAACAACCAACCGAACAACTCATTCTCATTCTCTCCGCGAAACAATATCAAATAATAAATAAAGCTCGCCCAAAAACGTAATTTTCCTTATCAAAATTGGGTTGGTAAAAATTAATGAATTTTAATTTTTTGCTAATAGTTACCTCAGTCTCACAAAGCAATACAAATCTGCTGACGCAAATATTAGAGACGTGGGTTCTACTTTATTCTAATTTTCGATAAACCATCAACGTTGTTACGGAATACCAAATTGGTATCGACGTCGTGTTAAAGTGATGTTGTCTTAAAATTTACGACGATGTTCCCTACTCCAAAGAGAATCAACTATATTACTTCTGGTCCACATAAGAGGACTTTAGGTGTAGCATGTAAAGTTGTTTTTTTTATTGTAAAAGTATATAGGTGAACGGCGTCCTAAATAATGTTTGAGCTTTATTTTCCTTTATAAATTAATATTTTATGCCTGGATCCTCGTATATGTTTCTCCCTTTAATTTTAACCTGGCAGAGACTCAGCTATTAATAAAACCACTCACTTAATTTGTGATATTTTGACGTGTTGGTGTGCGCATACAAAATTACTGCAATTGCCAATGTATCGAAATAATCACAGCTTTTATAGAGTTTACTTAAGCAATATAATTATAAGCATTTACATTATTTAATTATATATGTTTAACAGAAGCGAAACAATCAGCATTTTTTAAATATATATTTGTGTGCAGAGTATGTAACTAATTAGAATTGCACTTAATGTGCACAATAAATTAATCTATTGCCAATGAACATTTTTCGTCATCTGTATGTCCAATGCACTCAATTGCTGGTCTATGTTCTGAATCCCACATTCCTGGGCCACAGCGTTTGCATAATCCTGCGAGTGTACAGGGAATTTTAGGTAACTGCCGATATTGGTGTAGCATTCCCCGAGCTTTCCGCAATATCAATTGACCGTCCATATACATTGCCAGAGAGCTGAAGTGTAGTAGCATTTCGTCAGATCTTAGATTTTGTGCAATGACATCATCCGCATATACAGCTATAATAGCTAAACAGAGGAAAAGGTGGAAATAATCCGTTAAATAGTTTGACCAACATGCTTCCCACATGCGGATAACCACGGCTTCAGTAAATTCCCTTTTAAAGCACAATAGAAGCCAACGGTGGCAAAATAGTAATTCCATTGCATCGCTGTGTAATTGTAAGTGATTGTAAAATCGTGGCAACATAATCCGAATTAGCTCACGCAGGAATTTTAAATTACGATCAATGTCATTATCTGTAGGTGTGCACACGAAATGAGCTCTTTGCATCAAACCCACAAAGCACCAAAAAGCTTCCGATTCGTTTTGTATTTCACATAGCAATGGCGCCAATAGATCACTCATTCCTTGAAAGTATGATATACCGGTATTGTAGAAAGCATAATTTAATAGTATGTTCTTCATTATTTCTGTGTTAGGGTTATTGTCACCACAAAAGAACGGATTTAAGCGGTCTGTGCGCACTATATCCTTCTCCACCACACATTGAACTGATTTCCAAAAATGAATTTGTTCTTCTGGTGACATAGAATATGTGCGCCGTCTCGTGAGATCTTCATACTCTTGTCTTCTAATATCCATTAAGACAGCACGATCTTCAAAAGTTGATGAAAGAGAATAGCACTTCAACAGAAAAGGCCAGACCGTTTTTCGCAAACTTTTCTCAAGGCCTCCGAAGAAAACACATTTCTTTAGCAATAAATCGTCGTCTATTTGTCCTTTTTCGTTAAGTAGTGTTCCATAAAAAAAATTTGTTGTAATTTTTTGAACAGCACCTTCATCTGGATGCATTTCTGACTTCTTCACTTCTGGGCGACATACCATAAATTGGCGGTATGGCAATTGTTGCTTATCACTTCCTGTTGTATTTGTAATATTGTGAAGAAAACAATGCCACTGATGCAATACCTAAAAAGAGAAACATAAAAAATGTTTTTTAATAAGACACGAAAAAGTGTAGGAGACGTTTTGTCTGGACGGAATTTGGAAAGAACATCATAGGGGCTATGCCCAGTTTTTTTTCTGAAAACGCGACACTTCAGCTGGCGTATAACACAATCAGCATTATTCACACAAACGACGTCTCTTGTTATAAATTGTATTCCCGTTGTCGACTTTTGTATCGATAAATATTGACACATTTTTGGTATTATGTAACAAAGATTGACGACGACGATGATTTAATCGACATTATTTTTTTGACGGCTGTAAAGAACCTGTTCTTTACGTCATTCAAGACTCTATCAATACGCTATGCCAAATTCGATGGAACATAGGATCTGGGTGCACAGTTTACATAAAATCGAAATGACCAGCCAGCCATAAGGCTGAGGATATAACAATGAAAATAATTCCGGTATTATTGAGAATATAAAGAGTTTGAAGGAAACGATAGATAATTATGTGCACAGATACGAATCACAGCAAAAAACGAAGGAAGGAAAAAGCGGTCGGAAATTAAAAAAATATAACGATAATCATAGTTTTGAAGTGTTATATAAGAGAATAAACCGTTCTGATATTCTTATTGAGTTTGTCTGTAATTTATTATTCGAGTTGCCCGTTTATGTAATTATTTTCCTATCGAACTAAAAACATTTACACAACCCAAAAATGCATTTCGCTTAAAGTTATTAAATTTTGGTTTTAATTTATTCATACTTCTTTGATTTTTTATATACACAGTGGAATTTTTTGTACTTATTTTTTTGTATGTATGTATGCTTTTTTATGACTCTGTATATGTTTTATATCGAAGCGAATTATCACAAAAATTCCTTTATTTATCACATAATTTGTCAAATTCAAAACAGATGTGAAAATGATTTGCATTCGTTTACTACAAATTTTGAAATAATTTCTTCAAAATTTTATTGGCTAGATGCGAATTGATTATTTCCCCTAACAAAATTGAATAACTGAACTTTTTGTTTTGAGTTCTTAAAAATAGTTGAAGCAAAACCAGTGAGCGGAGCAATATTGTCGGACAGGTGCGGCCATATGACACATTAAACCATGGACGTACGAAAATTTTTTAAATAAGTATAGTTTTGCAACAGAAAAATTTAAATTCCACTTGCATTATCTAAATTTCTACATGCACAATAGGAATGTAACAAAATTTTAGACGAAATCATAATAAAATTGGTGGAGACATTTTTGTTTTGAGTTCTTGAAAATAGTTAAAGTAATACCAGTGTGCGGAGCAATATAGTCGAACGGGGGCGACCATATGATACATTAAACCATGGACGTATGTAATTTTTTTGAAATATGTATAGTTTTGCAACAGAAAAACTTAAGTTCCACTAGCATTATCTAAATGTCTACATACACAATAGGAATGTAACACAATTTTAGACGAAATCATAATAAAATTGGTGGAGAATATGCACAACCCCATTAAAAGTGTAAAGAAGAGCACATATTGTGGACAAAACATGACAAATTGCTTAATATTTTGATTTTTTTGTATGTGCATTTTAATTATATCCGGCCCGGCCCCAGGGTATCTTGTATCGCATATTCAGATTTAGCAAAACGTTATTTTGTAAAGTCGGCATCTTATTTTCAAATAATGGTCCAACATTACCTCTGTCGCACCGTCTTAGGAATTGGAAAGATGCTCTTGAATCCTTTATCGACAACGAAAAAAAGGAATACCACAAAGATGCGATGAAGAGGACTCAGGACTTTATATCGAGAATAAAATATGTTTCAAAACGTATAGAATATGTTACGGACAAACAAGCTTCATATATATTGAAAGAACAAACGTATAACGTTAAAGTGGCCATTGAGACAATTTTATTGTGTGAAAGGGAAGACATCGCCTTGAGTGGAAGTAAAGCCTCCTGAATACAGTTTGGATTTGGATTCAACATTTTTGAAAGATCAAGAATATGACGGCGCGTCTCACATGTCGGCAATTATAATAGAGTGCATCTGCGGTATACATTCATTATTCTTTTCACATTTTAAAATAAAATATATTGTTAAAAATTTTAATAGTAGTACCGGCAACCATAGATGCTGTGGTTGCCGGTTGATGCCCCACGTCGAGTAAAAAAAATAAAAAGGTCCATTTGACCCGTTCAACATTAACCGATAATTCATTCTAATTAATTGGTCATATTCCCTTCCCCATGGAAAATTGGCGATGTTCGGTTTACAATTGTGGCGTCTTGAAAATCAGACAAAAATAAATTTTTCGGTCTATTTCATTCCCTAAATATCATGTGTTCATCATGCATCGTCTTGAGCATAACTGGAACCTGCAGGAATATTTCCTAGCATTCAGCGCTAAATTTCCGTCCTCTAATGATAGTACTAAACAATATCAGCATACGTAGACCCCTGTAAATATAAATGTAAATTCTTTGGCCAGATCCCCTTCACCATGCAAAATTTCGTGATGATCGGGTCATAATTGCGAACTCTGTAGCGGCCAGAAAAAGGGAAAAAATTAAGTATTTGGTCCATTTCATTCCTTAAATATTAATGGATCATGGATCCGAAAAAGGTTGCTTTCTGGTCAAAACCGATTCATGAAGATTGGTCCATAACTGTAGCCTGTATCTTGTTTATAAAATATAATGGACTGACGGACGGACATGTCTGAATCGACTCAGTCGATATGATATGACTATCGGTATACTAAAAGGTTTGTTTTTGTATTGTATTTGTATTTTATTTGCATAAAGGCAAAATGAAACAAGTGAAACCAGTAAGAAATGTAGTAAAGTCGGATGGGGCTTACTATATGATACCCTTCACCACTTTGGGTATATTCAACAGATGGAATCCTAACAGACGTCGCATTTTTGAAGGACCATTAACATGAAATTAAACATGTCGTTCTGCAACCTATACCAAATTTTGGTTAGATATACAGTTGCTTCTTACAATGGGACAAAATTATTTTAATAAATTTAAAGCAAAATATCGAAATCTAAACCGATTTCATCGAAACTTGTCACATGTTAGGTTACACATATTTTAGTATGTTTTGTGCATTGATCCACATTTTGAGTTCTTCATTTACTTATAAATCCAAATTTCGTGCAAATGGAAGGATATGTAGGGACTTTGGTTCACCATTTACCTAAAATCGGACGAAAATATATATGGGAGCTATATCTAAATCTGAACCGATTATTATAAAATTTAACACACATCTTTCGAGACTTAATTCAGTACGCTATGCCAAATTTCGTGCAAATCGAAGGAATATGGGAGCTATATCTAAATCTGAACCGATTTTCCCAATTTCAATAGGGTTCGTCCTTGGGCCAAATAAATGAGCTGTACCAAATTACATCCAATTCGAATCAAAAATGTACTGAATTAAGTCTAGAAATGTGTGTGATAAGTTTCGTAAAAATCGGTTCAGATTTAGATATAGCTCTCATATATATAGTTTCGACCGATTTTACGCAAATAGTGCAATAGGGACCAGATGGAATCCTAACAGACGTCGCATTTTTGAGGGACCATTAACATGAAATTAAACATGTCATTCTGCAACCTAACTAAATTTTGGTCAGATATAGAGTTGCTTCTTACAAAGGGACAAAATTATGTAATTAAATTTAAAGCAAAATATCGAAATCTAAACCGATTTCATTGAAACTTGTCACATGTTAGGTTACACTTATTTCAGTATGTTTTTTTTGCATTCGTCCACATTTTGAGTTCTTCATTTACTTATAAATCCAAATTTCGTGCAAATGGAACGATATATAGGGACTTTGGTGGACCATTTACATAAAATCGGACGAAAATATATATGGGAGCTATATCTAAATCTGAACCGATTTTCACGAAATTTAAAACACATCGTTCTAGACTTAATTCAGTACGCTGTGCCAAATTTCGTGCAAATCGATGTATATATAGGGACTATGGTGCACTATTTACCTAAAATCGGACGAAAATATATATGGGAGCTATATCTAAATCTGAACCGATTTTCACGAAATTTAACACACATCGATCTAGGCTTAATTCAGAACGCTGTGCCAAATTTCGTGCAAATCGAAGGATATATGGGGACTTTGGTGCACTGTTTACCTAAAATCGGACGAAAATATATATGGGAGCTATATCTATATCTGAACCGATTTTTCCCAATTTCAATAGGGTTCGTCCTTTGGCCAAATAAGTGAACTGTGCCAAATGTCATCAAAATCGTATCACAAAGGCGAACAAAAATACATGGACGGACAGACGGACATGCATAAATCGACTTAAAAAGTGATTCTATGCATATTCTCAAAAGGAACCATGTGTCTATCTCATTTCCTTTTGCCTGTTACAAAGGGTATAAAAAAGGGGTTATATGGGGACTGTCCCTAAAAGGGGGCGAATATTAATAATTTTTGGTAGGGAGATTTAATACCATATACGACTACGAAATACCAAATTACAGCGAATTCGGTTGAAAACCGCGCTCAAGAATACCCAAAATACCGAAAATTGGAGGGTACCCTTATATGGGGGATATTCGAAAAAATGGACCTATATTTATAATTTTTTGTGGAGAGATTTGGTACCTATTAAGAACTCAAAATACTAAATTACAGCCAATTCGGTGGAAAAATACGATCAAAACCCCCAAAATACTGAATATTAGGAGGTACCGTTATATAAGGGCTACCAGAAAAATAGACCTATATTTATAATTTTTTGTGGAGGCATTTAGTACCTAATAAAAGCCCAATGTACCAAATTTCAGCGTATTCGGTTGAAAAACGCGCTGATGAACCCCAAAATACCGAAAATTGGGGGTACTGTTATATGGGAGCTATGCCTAAATCGTCTTAGAATTTTACCCTGATCAATAATGTATATACTTTATACCCTCCATACTATGGTGGAGGGTATAAAAACGTTTATATATTTTACAAGTAGGTAATGTCGATCAAATTCATTTATTTTCAGATCCCAAACTATTTTTGTGTCATACCCCATATCGGCCATATTTTGGATTTGAAGATTTGGTTCACCATTTACTGAAAATCGGACGAAACTATATGTGGGAGCTATATCCAAATCTGAACCTATTTCAACAAAACTTAAAACACGTTATGTTATAGCAATTTTTATATCTTATGCAAACTTGTGTGTTAATCGGCCATATTTTGGTGCTTAATCGGACGAATATATATGGGAACTATATCTAAATCTTAACCGATTTTTCCCAATTTCAATAGGGCCAAACAAATGAGCTGTGCTTTGTCTACAAACATATGCACAAAGATATAATACCCTGTACCACAGTGTGGTGAATGGTATACAAATAATAGAATGGGATCAGAAAATTATATTATTTTATATAAATTACTATAAACTTCATAGAAAGGGCAAAATAAAAAATTAATTTGAAATAAAAAATTATGAAAAATACTTCTAGACAATCAAGGTGTGATCAAACATTTTTACTGCAAGTGATGTTTCATTTACGTGACCACCACTAAGGTTATGGGTTTTTTTGGAACGTCGTATCCGAGTATCATATTTTAATGAGTTTTTAGAAAATTATAAAATATTTTTAAGTCATTGTAAGCATATATATATCCCACAAAATGTCTTTAATTGTGATAATCATAAAAAGGTTTCAGTAACCCATACAAAGAAGTGATATCGATTTAAATAAGATGTCCATACTAATACCCATTTTAAATATAAACGTCAAATGTTCATTGATTTCTATGACCACTGCCTAATTTTTGTTCATAAGTTATGCAACTTTTCGGGAAAGTTCCGTTTTGATTATCTATATATATATATATATATATAAAAGAGCTAAGTGTTAAGTGAGTGACTGACTGACAGATCATTGAGTGTGGGTTGTTGTTAGTGTGTAGGCGTGAGTTAAGGCTGGGTTTTTGGAAATTCGAACTAGAAGGGTACGAAAAGTACTAAAATGTACCAAATATTGTACCCATTGTATTAGGCGAACGGGAAGAGCTAGAATTCTGAAATGTGGGTCACTGATGGAAAGATAGAAAGATGTACAAAAGGGGTTTTGAAAATTCGATCTAAAAGTGTACGAAAAGTTCTAAATTTAGTTCTAATTGTATATGTATTGAACATATATAGCTAGAATCTTGAAATTTTATATGGAATAAAGATTGGGAAGTGGTATTGATGTATGGAAATGGTTTATGAAATTAGTACATATTTATATAAAATTTACAAAGTGGTACTAAATTTAGTACTATTTGCGTTTAAATGAGTGTATAGAGATGAAAGCCTGAAAATCGGAAATAAGAATACTATTGTAGTACAGGATTGAGGTAGCTTTAAAAAATCGTACTTATGTGTTCGAAAAGTTCTAAATTGTACTAAATTTGGTGCATTTGGATTTATGTGAACGGATAGAGCTGGAGTCTTCAAATTGAGAAATTAAACTAGTAAGGAAAGTAGTAAAGTCGGACTGGGCCGACTACATGATATCCTTCACCACTTTGGGGATATTCTGCATATGCATCCTAACAGACGTCGCCTTTTCTAAGGCGATTATTTGGTGTACAGTCAACATGAATAGGTCGAAATTATATATGGAAGCTAATCTGAACCAATTTCAGAGAAACTTGCTAGATTTTTATTAATTTCTGTACGTGTATGGGTCTGTATGAGCCTTTAGTGTACCATTAACTTAAAATCGGACGAAAATATATATAGAAGATATATGTACATTCTCGAAACTTATCACACATCATTCTGGGCCTAATTCAGTACTCTGTGCCAAATTTCGTGCAAATCGAAAGATATATAGGGACTTTGGTGCAGCATTTACCTTTATTCGGACGAAACTATATATGGGAGTTATATGTAAATCTGACCCGATTTTCTCGAAACTTAGCACACATCATTCTAGACCTAATTCAGTACTCTGTGCCAAATTTCGTGCAAATCGAAAGGTATATAGGGATTTTGGTGCACCATTTACTTTAAATCGGACGAAACTATATATGGGAGCTATATCTAAATCTGAACCGATTTTTCTCATTTTCAGTAGGGTTCGTCCTTGAGCCAATTAAGTGACCTGTGCCAAATTTCATCCAAATCGGATGATAACAAAAATACGTGGACGGACGGACAGACGGACATGCATAAATCGACTCAGAAAGTGATTCTATACATATTCTCAAAAGGAACCATGGGTCTATCTCGATTATTTTTGCCTGTTACAAACATATGCACAAAGACAATACCCTGTACCACACTGCGGTGAAGGGTATAATGACTGGTACGAAAAGTTCTATATGGTACTAAATTTAGTACAATTTGGATTTTGCTTGAAAGGATAGAGCTGAAAACCTGAAATCTGCAAGTAAGATTACTGTTGAAGGTTGAGCTATAGACACATATTTGGAAATTCGTATTTATGTGTACGAAAAGTACTAAACGGAACTAAATTTGGTACAATTTGGATTTGGGTGAATGGAGAGATCTGGAAACCTAAAATTTGGAATAATGGTTGCTGTTGGAATATAGAATTGAGATATGAATGCATAGTACTTACGTGTACTAAATGGTACTATATTTGGTACAACTTAATTATGTGTGAACGGATAGAGCTGGGCTCCGAATTAAAATTACTGTTAGAGTGCAGGAAAAAAGTACTAACTGGTACCAATTGGTTTACAAATTGTTTTTGTGTGAACGGATAGGGCTGAGATCCTGAAATTGTGAATTAATATAACAGTTTGCGTGCAGGATTGAGATATGTCGGTAGTTTTGAAAATTCGTAATACGTGTACTAAATGGTACTAAATTTGGTACAATCTAGATTTGAGTGAACGGATAGAGATGGAAAACTTAAATTTGGAATGAAAGATTATAGAATTAATGTAGTATTTGAATTACGTACTTATGGATACGAGAAGCACTAAATGGTACTAAATATGGTTTTGTGTGAGCGGATTGAGATTGGATTGTAGGATGATACATGGAGTTAGTTTTAAAAATGCCTAATTATGTGTACTAAATGGTATTAAGTTTAGTACAATTTAAATTTGAGTAAAAGGATAGAGATGGAAAACGTATATTTAAAAATAAAATTACTGTTAGAGTACAGGATTGAGACAGTGTTGGAAATTCGAACACATAAGTACGAAAAGTACTAATTATGGTACAATTTGGATCTATATGAACGGATAGGGATGGGATCCTGAAATTTGTCATTAAAAATAGTTTTGGAGTGTGAAATTGAGAAGTTTTAGGAACTCGTACTAACGTCTACGAAAAGTAATAAATGATACTAAATTTGATACAATTTGGATGTTGGTGAACGGATAGAGCTGGGATCCTTAAATGTGCACTTAAGGTTATTATTGGAGTGCATGACTGAGGTATTTTTGGAAATTCGTACTTATGGGTACGAAAAGCACAAAATTTCGTACAATGTGGACTTGAGTTAGAACTCGAATTTTGAAAGTTACCACTTAGGATACTGTGGGAGTGTAGGAAAAGTACAGAATGGTACCAAATCTGGTACAATTTGGAGAACAGACAGAAATTTGAGCTTACGATTGCTATAGGAAGTGATGCAAATGTGGTATAGGTTGGTAATGTGGTATAGTCACTTTTTTGTAAACTGAAAATTTTAATTTATTTAACTCACGTTGAGAATCAGTAGCAAAAATTAAATTTTTCATGAAATTGACTTTTTTCGGTTGGAGTTTAAACATAATTTTTTGTTTTACAGATTTGTTTTAATCTTTATTATGAAATCATTAAAATAATCAGTATGTACTAAAAATCAAATAATATGCGCGATTGCACCACATATTTACCAATTTAGGAAAAAACTAGACAATTATTCAGTGAACACAAGTGCAGGTAATGTGGTATACCTGAAGTCTGTATGAAAAAAAGCCAGCACAAGACAAAATTTCATTACTATTTGAAACATTTGTCCTCTACCAGCGCCTACCATGCATCATAAGAATGAAAAACAAAGGTTATGGGATTTTAACTACTTCTCCGTACAAAAATTAAATATTGCCATGTGTAGACATTATTATATAATAAAAATTAAAGTTTCACTCAACGTATCCGTTAAAAATCTTAACAGACATAAATCTCGAGCTAGTTCACATTCTTTAAAAACAATGAATTATATAAGATATCAATTGGAAGTGAAAATTATATTATACCACATTAACATCATGTGGTATACCACATTACCTACACTTTTTTTAAAATCACTTTTAATGGAATTTCAAATATTTTCTCAAATATCTCTTAAATTGTTAGAATAATATTATTTTCAAATTGATACATGGAAAGACAACACATGTAGCTTAAGTGTAAAATTTAAATTTAATCGGATAAAAAATAAAGATTTGGCAATCTGAAAACAAATGGGTATATCACATTTGCATCACCTCCTATATTTGAAAGCAGGTTTGGAATATTGAGATAGGTTTGTAATATGGGTAGGAAAAGTACAGAATGGTACCAAATCTGGTATAATTAGTTTTTTAATGAACAGACAGAGCTGGAATGCTCAAATTTGGACTTACGATTACAATTTGAAAGCAGGATTGAGGTACATTTGGAAATTTGTACTTATGAGTACGAAAAGTACTAAATTTGGTACGGTTTGGACTTTGGTCGAATTAAGATTACTGTTAGAGTGTAGGATTGATGTAGTTTTAGATATTGTTACTAAGGAGTATGAAAAGTACTAAATGGTACTAAATATGGTTTTGGATGAACCCAGATATTTGGAATTTAGATTATTTTTAAAGTGTAGTATTGAGTTATGGCGACAACTTTGGAAAATCAAATTTATGTGTACGAATAGTAAATAGAATAGAAAATGCACTAAATTTGGATTTGGGTGGCTGGAACCTAAAATTTACAGGTTACTTCCAAAACCAAGGGGGTTTTGGAAGTTACCTGTACGTATTTGCTAAAATCTGATCTATTTTTAATCTGTGTAATAAAATCAAAAATGGATTTCGGAAAATAGTGCTTATGTGTGTGAAGAGTACTAAATGGTAATAAACTTGATATTACATATAGAAATAGAGGTAGAATTCAGAACTATAGTACAACAAATTATACAGTAAAAATACATAACTCTAGTGTCCACGTTTCACATAACACCCAATTGTCAGTATTTGGAAGGTTTAGGCATAATTTTCTCATTGTAGTGTCCGTAATTTGTGATTCTGCAATATTGCAGGATAAATCATATTTATTCGAAACATGGGACAGTTTTCATATAGATACCGCCAAGTGGCTAAAATTTGTAATTTCTGATTCCTGGGGAATAAAAAACTTATTTCCTAAAATTGTTCAACATAGGTTAATGTTTTAAAATACATAGTGGGGCTATAGTTGGAAATATGGAGCCCCACATGACGGGAATTACTGATTTCCCACATAAAAAAATTTGTTGTTTTATTCAGTATCAATAGGACTACCAATGGTAAACATTTCAAAATGTTCTGAGAGGCGCCGGTAAAGTGAATTTGTTACAAAATTATATTAATTTGTTCGTTAACTTTTTACAGAAATTCTCTCTTCAACTATAAAAATAAACTAAAATATTCTTGTTTCATTTACCTGTGCTAAGTGATCTAATCCTCCATAGTGAAAATGTAAAATTTTATACTGTGATTCCCTGGACGCTATTACTAGTTGTCCTGATGTACAACTGTTATCGTTAAAGAATAATCGTAAAGACCGCATCTGGCTTAAATCAACGGAAAACCTACGGCACTTCATAATGGATTTCCGTTTTATTGTTGGTGTACTGTTACTGCTGTCAGGAAACGCAAGATTATGCTTAAACGCAAGCAGTTCGGGAGTCATCCAGTTTGGATTATTGTCATCCGAAGCTGATCCGTCAGATTCCGCTTGGTGAGTATCTCTTTCGGAAACTGCAATACAGTTATATGTTTGTGGTATATTAGCATTTTCAATTTGGGGATTCGAAATAGTTATATTCACTGAAGTTATAGGGTTCTTTTTAATCAATGCTTCCAAATCTTGCAACGATGCCTTTTTTCCTCCTAGAAGAGGCTGTAATTCGTTACGGAGCTCCTGCATATCTGCGCTTGTTGCAATATCATCATCTTTAATTGGCCCTCTTGGTGTGGAATTTGTGTCATCAGTTACATTTTCCACACTTTTGTGTTTTTCAATGACGTCGTTGTTTGCATGTTTTTCTAATAAAATCTCATCGTTATGTATAGGAGCTTTCGAGAAATAAAATGAAGATGCCATTTCATCCTCGTCTTGATATTTGCACAGAGAAGTATTTGGAATCCATGATAACAGCAAAGTTGGTCTTTTAGCTCTATTGTGTTGGTCAGTAAATGTTTTCGTTGTAACTGTTAAATAACCAGGATAATGCAAAATATCGCATTGTTGTCTAGCCACAATAGGTGGATGAATGCAGACATTATTTTTGCAAAATAGAATTTCGTTATCCTCATATGAAATATCGATTTTTTCGCTTTTGTCGTCGCCAAGTATAAAACTCGATGCTTTTTTAAGAATAGTTCCTATAGGCATATTGATTTCCAATCTTTTTTAACAAATAACTTATTAAAGGAAATATCGTTATTTAAGATGAAAATTAATTTACTTCCACCCTTATTTACACAACCACCATAACTGACGGAAATATGTGTATAGTATTTAACTTTTGTTACTGAGTTGCCAATGTGGTTTTAACAAAAGGGCAGATAAGACTAACAATAACGCGGCTGCGCTAAATTATAGAGGGTTATCAGAATGGTAATTCATTAGGACCTACTGATATGAATGTATGTTAAAGTATATGTTACATGGGCCAATACGAATACGAAAATACGTTTCGTTTGATAACCCAATAATTTGTAGCAATAGTTCGGTTAGATTTACGCAATCCACTCGATCTCAAATGTCAATTCCATAGCGTACACGTCAAATATAATTAGGCTTGCCCCCTTGGCTGAACTTGGCTGGTTTATCCAGCTTTTTTGATGCTTGTAGAGTTTCTAGTTAAAATGTAATTTGTCCAGCATTAATTTATGCATTTATATACAATTGAACTTAGCGACACTGAAAGTAAAAAAGTGCATGTGTAAATATGAAAGTGACATATTACTTACTAGTTACTTTTGTTTTTTCTTATGCGCCAAATCTAGATTATCATATTCAGAATAAACATTTGTCTATTTTCCCTCTTTAAACGGCATATACATTACAACTTTTTACCGGGTTAACCTACTTTATGAGGATTTATTTGACATATATGCAAAGAAATTGACAATTGAAACCCACTGGGTTAACGAAATCCGGTTAAATGTAAACGTACTATTACGAAAAAATCAATTTTTTCTTAACTAAAATTCGGAAAAACGAAAACTGATTTCATTTCATTTCGTAAGTATTTCAAACTTTATTTCCTTAATTTTTGTAGGTTTGTTTTAAAAAATAATCCTTTAATATTGTTCGAAATTACATATATAAGACCAAACGTGCTTCTATAGACGAAACTTTGATGGAAAAAACTATTTCTGATGGTGCGTGTGGACTTGCCAATTCAACGTCCGCCGCTAGAAAATATAGCCTTAAAAATCAAACATCGAGTCGCATATTAAAAAAAATATAACCTTCAGAGGATATGAATTCCAACCAGACTGATATCAATGATAATTACCAGGCTATAGCGTTGGGTGCCCAATATGCGAATTTGACTTTTTTGACAAAACTAATGCACACGAGTACGCTTGTAACGAACACCGGTAAGTATACGTAATACTGACGATGGCAATGCTCACCAATGTTAATTTTTACTCAACGATGGCAACCTTCACAAAAAATGCCAGCTATAATCTCAGGTTCATTAAAGACCAGTAAGGAAAGCAGTAAAGTCGGACTGGGCCGACTATATGATACCCTTCACCACTTTGGGGATATTCTGCATATGTATCCTAACAGACGTCGCCTTTTCTAAGGCGATTACTTGGTGTACAGTCAACATGAATAAGTCGAAATTATATATGGAAGCTAATCTGAACCAATTTCAGAGAAACTTGCTAGATATTACTTTTTATTAATTTATGTACGTGTATGGGTCTGTATGGGCCTTTAGTGTACCACTTACTTAAAATCGTCCGAAAATGTATAAAGGTATATGTACATCTGAATAAATTTCAAGAAAACTTGACACATGAAAGGTTACAGTAACTGTACTGTACAAAATTGTGGGCCGATCGGCTAATCTTTGGGTCTTTAGTGCACAATTTAAATTAAATCAGTCGAAAATATATATTGAAGCTACATCTAAATCTGAACCGATTTTCACGAAACTTAGCACGCATCATTCTGGACCGAATTCAGTACTCTATGCCACATTTCGTGCAAATCGAAAGGTATATAGACACTTTCGAGCCCCATTTACCATAGATCGGACGAAATAATATATGGGAGCTATATATAAATCTGACCCGATTTTCTCGAAACTTATCACACATCATTCTGAACCTGGCACACATCATTCTGGACCTAATTCAGTACTCTGTGCCAAATTTCGTGCAAATCGAAAGGTATATTGGGACTTTGGCGCACCATTTACCTTAATTCGGACGAAACTATATATGGGAGCTATATCTAATCTGAACCGATTTTCTCGACCTGGACCTAATTCTGTACTCTATGCCAAATTTCGTGCAAATCGAAAGATATACAGGGACTTTGGAACACAATTTACCTTAAATCGGACGAAAATATATATGGGAGCTATATCTAAATCTGAACCGATTTTTCCCATTTTCAATAGGGTTCGTCCTTGGGCCAATTAAATGACCTGTGCCAAATTTCATCCAAATCAGATCACAAATATATATTCTTGCTGGATCTTACTAAATGTTATTCGATAAATGCTACTGAGTACATTTTAGTGTAACCGAGTCAATCATTTTAGACATATACCTTATATCTTTTTACCGAGTTAACCCTTTTATAAGGTGTTATATGTGATGAAATTGACAATTTAGACTACTAGATTCACTAAACATTAATAATTTGTCTGGTGTATTTGTAGAAAAATTGAAACAAGAGGCACATGTCAAGTTCGTTCTCAGTTTATTTTTATTTTGTATGTTCTAAAGGGATAAAACATCAATTCAAAACCAATAACATTAATTAACAGGCCCAGACCGTAAACTCTCTCTCCTTAATTTGGCTGTTGAAATAGCAATAAAGATACAATATTTCAAGTTTGTGGAAACCACGTTTTTGACCAGGGAGATACCTACGGGTCTCCATAAATAAAAAAACTAGCTGACCATGCAAACGTTGTTTTTCCTTATCAATATTGCATCAATATAAGATTGGTAAAAAACATTTGCCACTATGTTTATGTGAATAAAAAGTATTAAATGGCCCAAGCACATAACAGTTTATTATTTGGAAGATCATGTTTGGTTATTGCTCCAACGTTTTTATAAATTATCTTATTTGTCCCTTCTTGAAGGATTCTTAATTACAATATAATTTTGTTCTTGTCCAATTTACCTTTTGATTTTTATATTGAAATCAGTATATAACTCGAAAAAATTTAGATTTGGCATAGAAAGTTAGTGGTTTTTGCTCAGTTATAGGTATATTTAATTTTTAAACAAAGTGATAATTAGTTTTCAGATCACCGTTATAGATTTGTATATATTTGCTATATATTCTATATATAGTTTCTGACAGTTAAGGGGAAAAGTTTGGTCAATGTTGACGCCGTATACCTTCTTTTAATTGTAAATGCCTGTTTTATATCTTAACTCTAAATCGTGAAAGGTTGTAATCGGATTTGTTATATCCTCACTTTTTTAATAACTTGATTGTAATTTAACATTTGAATAAGTTGTTGTTTAAGTTTACATAGGTAAACATCCAAACTTCAAGTTGTCGGCCAAAAAAGGAAACATTGTAAAATAAGACAAAACTTCAAATATCTGACGGGAATACTAATACCATTATATTCGTCGATGTTAACGATCGCATTATTAGTATTATAACATACACATATTTTAAGAAATTATAAGTTTTGATCTAACTAACTCAAAAAACCATATGTCTTAAAAAACAACAATTTATTTAAACATTAAAGCTCGATAGCAAAATTGGGGAATTTTAAATATTACTTAATATATTTGCTTTGGCGGAATCTCACAATTAGTTTTCATATTTTCCTATTCTGACCACATACGATTTATAAGTCCTTTGAATCGTCAAAATCGCTGTAGAGTTCTTGAGTTATAAACAATGTAACTAACACAACATTCGATTATTCCAATTTCCCGACTTTTTGATGTTTTTCTCAACATTTTCTTCGTAAAAACCTTCCCAGTGCAATTACAAACAACCGAAGGAAAACGTGAGTGAAGTCGGTCCAGTCAATACACCATGAAACATTATTCACATCTTTAAAAATACATTTGAGGAACCATAAAGGCAAATATAAGTTAGACAAAAACAGGATTTGCCTCCATGTAGGATTCGAATTTAAATGTATTCTTCCCGAATATAAGAACATGTTCAATAATACCTTCGTATTTTGTTGACGTATTTGTAATCGTATATAGCGAATTACTAACATCAATGAACTGTATTGAATACTTTGAAAGACGTTTCGTTTTTACTAAAACATAAAAACATATGTCTATGTATATTCCCGGTGTTGTTTCCTATTAAGGAGACGATCAAGTTTCGATCAGTGGCCCAGATATCACATGGGATATGTGGTGTATTTATATGTTCAAAACAATTTGTTTCATTATTGTGCGCTTTTAAGCATCCTTACCCTAAAGTACTTGGAAAGTAATAACAAAATATCAATTTAATTGCCTTTAATTCGGTATTCTCTATAGGGTAATATAGTTTTTGGTATAGGCTACACATAATGGAACCGCTGAATCTTTACTTTACCATGTCTTATTGTGTTTTATTTGAGAAACATTTCACAACCTACACATACCATGCAAATTTCTTCACATAACATAACTTATATTTTCATTAACAAAATAAATCTTGATTTTATAGAAAACGTGAGCAAAGAATCATAGCGATTAATCTTGCTCTCTCTCTTTTCGATTTCTTATTATTAAATTTAACTTTAATGAAAATATAAATTTATATACAATAGTTCTTTCAAGGTAATGACAATACAATCAATTGTAGAAAATTAACATATTTTGAGAATTTTCCATAACTAACAATTACTTAAAGATACACGCTGTCCATTTTCGCCCAAAATATATCCAAAAAGAACTACGAAGAGATGAAATCATAAAGGTTCGATATAAAATGTGTGGAAATGCTCATATCTTTCGTATTTTTCTCAAATTTTTGTTTCATAAAAACCTTCCCACTGTAATTACCGACAACTGGAAGAAATTTTGAGTCAAATCGGTCCAGCCGTTCTCAATTGATGCGTTAGTATACATTTTTCTTGCTCCATTTTTATGTAAACAGATTTATATTTCTATCGCCTCCACATTTTTCCTATAATTGAACCATTGCCACTTATATGTGTAACACATATGAAAATACTGGGAATAGGGAAGTTATTCGATGAAGAAAGATTTGCTTCGTCAAACATTCCCAGCAGGCAGATTGAGTAAATTGAATACGGGAGGACATTTAATAAAGAAAAATTTCGAATTGTATGCGTTCCCAATTTTCCTGTTGGGTGACTTTTAAAAACATAATTTGTCATATTCATATTGACACTAGCATTACGCTGGAATCAAATCAGCTGGGTTTTGCTGTTACCTTTTATAATTGTACCATGGTAAATTACCTTAAATATGCTGAGAGAGAACGTTGTTTGTTTATTTAATAATAACAATATTGTGAAGTTTGTTTTTAAAGTAATTATTTATTTTAAAATGAGCTGCGCTCAAACGATTACTCTGGTAAAATAATGCAAAATATGCCTTATTTTTAGTTATTTCAAAAAGGGTATGAAAAATGTTTTTGGTTTGTGTTTGATATTCGATATCTTAAAACAATTCATCATTTTGTCTAAAAAAATTATAATAATAATGTGTTTTCATAGTAAAATCTCATCATATGCGCTCAAACGGATGTCGACTACTATACCAAATTTTAATATTTTTTTTTAATTCTTAATATTAGTCTCCTGTATAAAAAACAGAAATCAAATAATTACATAAAGCTGATTTAATTTCCTATATAGATTTTTATTGAGATTCTGTACTTATTGATTTTTTAGCCAGTTTTCATAAATAAACATACAAATGTTAACAAAAACACGTCTCCACACTCCTCTTCATAACCTCCGCCACCTACTTCGGTACCCCTTACGATGGAGCCAGCAACAAGCCGAAAACCGCCGAGAAAAACGCGAAATGAGAGACCAAAGTGGTATTATCTATATTATTATAATGCTGAAGGTTTCACTATTGAAGCAATATGATATTAATTTTTGCTTAGATCATCTTTATTTATTGTAAAACTTAAATATGATATTTTCTGCTCAAAATACTTACACTTGCCAATGTTCAATTGAAGACCTGCATGTCGTAGCTTATTCAAAACGAACCTAACATTACCCATATGTTCCGGTAAAGTTTTTCATGTCACCGTTATGTCATCTTGATAGACTATTACACCTGGTGTACCTCTAAAGATAATCTCAATTAAAAATCCAAATACATCTATACAATATTAGTACTTGAGCCTGTCAAATATGTACAACCATGCATGCATATAAATGTTGTTGTTGGTATTATTGTAAAATATTTTGTTTGTTTACTCTTGGTAATTTCGTTCGAGAAAAGAAAATTAAACTCATGTAGACAAGTTTAAGGGCCGGTCAAGTAGAGCTAAAGGACCTGATTTCATAGATATATGTTTTTCTGCCGGAATCCGTGATATCTCATATTAGGCTCCAAAGCTCCCCCTGGGGCCAATATATTTTGTTTTCGTTTTGAGGTGATTGTGGTATATGATATAGATTTCAGGGTCGTACCTAATTTATTGCGCTCCGTATAAAAATACTTTCACTTTCTCACCTTCATAGGGTTTGTTAGACGTCCGTATTACCCAAGTACGCAAGGACTTTATTTGCATCTCTGCCAATTGAAAACGGCGAAAATGCTTGAAAATATTTCTTTAATTGATCGAAAAACAAATTTTTCAATGACGGAAATTCTATTAAAAAAAAACAAAAAAATTAAAATACGCATTGTCAATGTTGAAAATTGTCAACATTATATTTTGATACGCAATGCGTATTTGTAGAGGTGGTATTTAAAGGGTAAATACCCAAGGGATATATAAATACCCATTTGCGGTATATACTATATTGAATCGGTAAAATATCTTACACCCTATTTCTGTTATCTGATATCAAATCTTTTTAGAATGGATAGTTTCACGATACTTTAAAGACGCGGGTAAATACCCGAGTACTTACCCAAAAATTGGGTATAAACTCATTAACTGCCGAACCACTTGACATAGGCGGTCAAAATTTGGCTCAAATAGTTTTTTATATCCATACAAATACTGATATGGGAAATGGGGTCCCTGGGTCCAAGTTTTGATATAGCCCCCATAAAACCGTATCTCCCGCTTTAAAGTATTTTTTGTCTATTAGGCACATTTTACGATCAAATTGGCTGTAATTTGGCACAGAGACTTCTCTTTGAGTCCAAAATATCCATGCAAAAATGTATAAATGTAGGTCCACGTATTCTGGTATCCCTTATACAAAGGCGCCCCTATTTTGAGTATTTCCCCAAAAATTGGGTATAAACTCATTAACTAGCGAACCTCTTGGGCAAACATTTATTTGCCCTTACAATATTTTTGTAAGAGCAAAGAAAGGAAAATAACAGGAGATTCGTTCCGATTAAATGTTGGTGTTCTGTGAAATAGTGTACACCCATTTCTGCTCTTCTAGGATGTTTTGCCACTCTTGGTCCTAAGGTGTCCGATAAGGCGGAAGTTGGATTGAGGGTCACTGATGGAGGGTAGAATAGATGTAGCAAAGGATTTTTTTTAGAAATTCGAACTATAAGTATCCGATAAGTACTAAAGGTACAATTTCGTAGCATGTGAATGGATTGAGTTAAAAACTTGAAATTTGGAATACAAATTAAGGTTGAGAAGTAGGGTCGATTGGATATGTAAGTAGTTTTGGAAATTTTTTACTTATGTGAACGAAAAGTTCTAAATCGTACTATAATTGGTACAATTTGGATGTGGGTGAGCCAATACAGCTGGAATCCTAAAATTTGTACTAATTGAAATTTGTACTAATGTGTGATAGAGCTAGAATCTTCAGCTATATATAAAGATTAGGAAATTCGAACTAATGTGTACAAAATGTTACCAAATTTTTAGGTTAGGATCACTCAGGGTTGTTGGTTGCGGTATGTAGAAAGTTTTGGAAATATCTACTACTGTGTACTAATATGCACTAAATATGGTACAGTTTGAATTAAAAGTTAACAGATAAAGCTGGAATCCTGAAATTGCGTAATAAGATTTCCATTGGATTGCATGATGTAGGTAGTAATGGAAATTTTTACTTCTGTGTATTAAATGGAACTAAATTTAAAACAAATTGGATTTAGGTGAACCGATAGAATCCTGAAATATGGAATTAAGATTGGGGTATGTGGAAAGTGTTGGAAATTCGTATATATGGTTGTTAAAGTAGGTAGTTATGGGAATTTATATTAATATTTACTAACTGGTACTTAATTTGGATTTGGGTGAAGCCATATTTGAAATGTGGAAATTGTACAAGAGTACATAGGTTAAAAAATGACAGCAAATTTTGTATAGACTAGATTTCTTTTGCGGACAGAATTGGTGTGTATGGTTGAGATATATTAAGGTAGTTTTGGAAAAAGTACTATAAGAGAAATTAGGTACTAAATGCTTCTAAAAGTGTTAATAATGGTTGGTATTGGATTTTAAATACTTCCCACATTCGCTAACGAAGTATCGGCTATATGCTATATATTCTATTTTAATGGCATCCGCATTGAAATAAGGACATTTTATTACAATTTCATTACTTACACTTTTTGAAGATCAGATTCATAATTTATGGGAATGCTGCCAAATATGGTATCTAGTTAGGATCAATAATTTCACAATTTGTATTTTTATTGTTTTTTTTATTCACTCCATTTGCACAACGTTTTTATTATTTTTTGCTACTAATTTTCCACCATTAAAGTCGGTGGAAAATTACGTCTTTATTGGTGCACGACGCAGACAAAAAAAAAAACAAATTTATTCTCCGACATGAGAGCGTCGGCATATAACGGCACATCAAAAATAGAAATCAAGAACAAAGTGAAAGCTTTCCTTGGGGAAAGGAGTAGGCAATTAGTGTGAATTTTTTGTCAATTGAAATATAATGTCTTTAGAATTTTAATTTTTTGTTGAATTATAAAAAATTATAATGTGTCACTATATCGATTCTCATTGTAAAACGTTCTCACTTTGCCAACTGGGTGGTTGAAGCGAATTGAGTCTTTGATTTATTCCAACAATTACACATTGCAATATTTTTACCAACCCTACATTAAGGCCACTTCTTCTGGAATTTACCCAAACACACTATTTTGTTATAAAAAAACATACATATGTACCACTTAAGTGTGCTGTCAAAATCCATTATTGTGAAATGACTTCCATTATGAAAACTTAAACAAAATTAATTTTTTTCGCTAGCTAACAATAACAATAAATTGGTAGCCCATTTAGCGCAACTGACTATTCGATTAACTGTCGAAGAATGTAGTTTCTACATGAATTCGATGTAAATGTTGTTAACCATGAGAAATATTACTAGATAAAATTTGACAATAGACAAATAGACTGTATCGCCATAAATTGTCACTTTTTCGAAAAATAATTAAAGCAAAGTACATCCGTAAATCGACGACAAACAATGTTGATACATTGTTTGTGTCTTTTGTATATGTTGCGATAGATTTTTTTAATAATTTTAATAATGCAAATTTCATTTGAAAATGACAAATTATGCCAGGAAAACATTTTTGTTATATATGTATATATATATATATATTGCTCTGTTCACAAACCCGCAAAAGCCCTGAATTCCGCAAACCCCGCCCCCCACCCCCATTCACGATTTTAATTTTTCAAGATTCTCAATGGGCTGGTAAATCAATACCAATGCTTGTTGATGTTTGTAACTGTGTACATATATATTTGAAGAAAAATAATTTACAAACAAATTTTGTTATTGTTTTGTTGTTGTTTTTTGTAATTAAATAAAAGTCCTTATATTTGATGGCGGAACATCGGAATCCGAAAATTCCAACGGTGTTAGAAAGAGCACATGTCTGTCTCTCGTATGAAATAGGATTATTGACTTCGCTCTAAAATTAACAAAATGGCGGAAAATATTTCTGGAATATCGCCGATTTTTGGCCAAAAACCAAGTTAAAAAATAAGGAAGATCTTCACCGATTGGCTTTATCCTAGTTCATACGATAGCTATACACTCACAGAGAAACGTGTAAAAATTTGGAATCGATTGGGTCATTATTTTTGAGTTATCGTGCCCGCCATTCACAAAAGAGAAAAAAGGCGTTTAAAGTTTGAGAAGCCCTTTAGCCGTCCCTTGATGCTGACACAATAAATCGGCTATATTTTCAAGAGTTCTTGAGATTTTCTCTTGAAATTTTGTAGGGACATTCTTGAATTAGTGTTGATTCGAATTAAATCTTCTGATAGGTAAATTCATGGTAGCAACCATGGTACAACTACACAACTAACTAACTAACTTTCTGCGGATGTTTATTCCGAGCCTGGGCAATATTTCGTGATATTTGCACCCGCTTGCCCGATTAGAGGTCAACAGCATCTCTGCCTTACACTGACATATATTCTGAATATTACTAATATACTGCACAGTCCTTCTAATTACTTGTCCATATTCCCTTCACCGTCGGTTGTGTTGTGATGTTTGGCTTATAATTGTAGACCATAGATTGAATCGAAAAAAAACACAAAAAATTAAGTTTTCCACATCATCCAAAAATTTTTATCTGATCATCACCGAAAATTATAGGCGTTGTTTGACCATACCTGGATGCTCATAGAACATTTCAAAGCGATCAGCGCTATATTTTCGCCCTCCAGTGTGGTAATGGGTTACTAAATAATATCTGAATACATAAACACCTATAAATATTTAAGTGTAACTCCCACATCCGAGTACATACGACAAAGTAATTGGTGTCAATTTAAAGGTCAACCACTTCTCTTGGATATATTATCAACTTCTCGGATCTATATCCTCCACGGGTAAATATATACGACATAGAATACAAATTTTGTCATTTTTCACACAAAAGTCAGGGTCCATTTGATCCGCTAAATATTGACCGGTCTTTATGAAAACGGCAAGCTTTTTCTTTAACCCGATCCCCTTCTCCGTGTAAAAATTCGAGATGTTAGGGCCTCTGGAGCGACCAGAAAAATCGACAAGAATTAAGTATTTGGTCCATTTCATCCCCTAAATATTAACCGATCAATAGGGGTCTTCATCGGGCCGAACCCATCCTACTTGCTAAATTTCATGAAGATTGGGGCTGCACAAAGCTATAATACCCTGACAACATAGTTGTTTAGGGAATAAAAATTGGTAAAAAGAAAATTATAATTTGTGGATGAATCAATATATAAATCATATTTCCAACTCGATTTTGAAAAGAAATCCTGACATTCCATTAATTTCTCGCGTTTTTGGTAATATGTTACAAATATGTCAAATGAAAAGGACGACTTATTGCATTTCTTTTTATTTATTCTGACACTAGCATATACCCGCTACTTCGCTAGCGAATGTGGGTAATATTAAACTAAACAATCCACACATTAATATCGACCATAAATTGAATTTGAGTACCATTTAGTACCAAATTTTATGATTCGAGCTCACCCAAATCCACATTATTTCCATAAGTACCCTTCTCAACCATCTAACAAAACTTCCTGCATACCCCGATCCTAATTGTACTAAATATAGTACACAGTAATACGAATTTCCAAAACTTCCTACTTATCCCAAACCTACACCCCCACAGTGATCCTAAATTAAAGTTTCAGGATTTCAACTCTATTGGTTCACCCACAATTCAAATTGTACTAATAATACCAATCATACACCTCACACTAATCCTAAATCCAAGATTCAGGATTCCAACTCTATCGGTTCACCCACAATTCAAATTGTACCAAATTTAGCACACGGTAGTACGAATTTCTAAAACCTCCTTCTTACCACAAACCTACACCCCCATAGTGATCCTAAATCCAAGTTTCAGGATTCCAACTCTATCGGTTCACTCACAATTCAAATTGTACCAAATTTACTACACAGTAGTACGAATTTCCACAACTTCCTACTTAACTCAAGCCTTCACCCCACAATGATTCCAAATTCAAGTTTCAGGATTCCAACTCTAATAATTTCATTCACAATTAAAATTGTACCAAATTTAGTACACAGTAGTACGAATTTCCAAAACTTCCTACATACCCCAATTCTACACCTCCACAGTGATCCTAAATAAAAATTTCAGGATTCCAACTCTATCGGTTCACTCACAATTAAAATTGTACCAAATTTAGTACACAGTAGTACGAATTTCCAAGACTTCCTACATACCCCAATTATAACCTCCACAGTGATCCTAAATAAAAATTTCAGGATTCCAAATCTATCGGTTCACCCACAATTCAAATTGTACCAAATTTAGTACACAGTAGTACCAATTTCCAAAACTTCCTACATACCCCAATCCTACACCCCCACACTGATACTAAATTCAAGTTTTAAGATTCAAACTCTATCCGTTCACCCACAATTCAAATTGTACTAAATTTAGTACATTGTAGTACCAATTTCCAAATCTTCCTACATACCCCAATCCTACACCTCCACAGTGTTCATAAATCAAAATTTCAGGATTCCAACTCTATCGCTTCACGCACAATTTAAATTGTACCAAATTTAGTACACTTAGTACAAATTTCCAAAACTTCCTACACACCCCAACCCTACACCCCCACAGTGATCCCAAATCCAAGTTTCAGGATTCCAACTTTATCGGTTCACTCACTCACTCACAATTCAAATGGTACCAAATTTAGTACACAGTAGTACGCATTTCTAAAACTTCCTACATATCTCAATCTTACACCTCAACAGTGATCCTGATTCCAATTTTCATGATTCTAGCTTGTACCAAATTTAGTACCATTTAGTACACATAAGTATTATTTTCTTAAACTGAATCCTAACCCCAATCTCACACCCCTACAGTAATCCCGACTCCAAATTTCATTGTTCCCGCTCTATATGATCACCCAAATCCAAACTGTACCGCTTATAGTACGATTTAGTACTTTTCGTACACATAAGTAACAAATTTCCAAAACTACGTTCATATCCCAATCCTACACTCCAACGGTAATTTTAATTTCAAATTTCAGGATTGCAGCTCGATTTGTACCTCCAAATTAAATTTGTACCAAATATAGTACCATATAGTACTTTTCGTACACATGAGTACACGCTTTCAAAACCATCTCCTTAAATGGACCCTACTTCTCAACCTTAATTCACACTCCAAATTTAAATTTTTTAACGCTATCCGTTCACATGCTACAGAATTGTACCAAATTTAGTACATTTTCGTACTTTTCGGATAGTTATAGTTCGAGTTTCCAAAAACCCTTTGGTACATCTACATCCTACAATCCATCAACGACCACTAAACCAAATTTCCATTTAGTACCAAATTTCATGATTCGAGCTCTAAGGGTTCACCCAAATCCAAATTTAGTACACGGTAGTACGAATTTCTAAAACCTCCTTCTTACCACAAACCTACACCCCCATAGTGATCCTAAATCCAAGTTTCAGGATTCCAACTCTATCGGTTCACTCACAATTCAAATTGTACCAAATTTAGTACACAGTAGTACGAAAATAAAAATTTCAGGATTCCAAATCTAATCGGTACCCACAATTCAAATTGCTTTCCACAACTTCCTACTTAACTCAAGCCTTCACCCCACAATGATTCCTAAATCCAAGTTCCATGATTCCAACTCTATCGGTTCACCCACAATTAAAATTGTACCAAATTTAGTACACAGTGGTACCAATTTCCAAAATTTCCTATATAACCCAATTCTACACCTCCACAGTGATCCTAAATAAAAATTTCAGGATTCCAACTCTATCGGTTCACTCACAATTAAAATTGTACCAAATTTAGTACACAGTAGTACGAATTTCCAAGACTTCCTACATACCCCAATTCTAACCTCCACAGTGATCCTAAATAAAAATTTCAGGATTCCAACTCTATCGGTTCACCCACAATTCAAATTGTACCAAATTTAGTACACAGTAGTACCAATTTCCAAAACTTCCTACATACCCCAATCCTACACCCCCACACTGATACTAAATTCAAGTTTTAAGATTCAAACTCTATCGGTTCACGCACAATTCAAATTGTACTAAATTTAGTACATTGTAGTACCAATTTCCAAATCTTCCTACATACCCCAATCCTACACCTCCACAGTGTTCATAAATCAAAATTTCAGGATTCCAACTCCAAAACTTCCTACATACCCCAATTCTACACCTCCACAGTGATCCTAAATAAAAATTTCAGGATTCCAACTCTATCGGTTCACTCACAATTAAAATTGTACCAAATTTAGTACACAGTAGTACGAATTTCCAAGACTTCCTACATACCCCAATTATAACCTCCACAGTGATCCTAAATAAAAATTTCAGGATTCCAAATCTATCGGTTCACCCACAATTCAAATTGTACCAAATTTAGTACACAGTAGTACCAATTTCCAAAACTTCCTACATACCCCAATCCTACACCCCCACACTGATACTAAATTCAAGTTTTAAGATTCAAACTCTATCCGTTCACCCACAATTCAAATTGTACTAAATTTAGTACATTGTAGTACCAATTTCCAAATCTTCCTACATACCCCAATCCTACACCTCCACAGTGTTCATAAATCAAAATTTCAGGATTCCAACTCTATCGCTTCACGCACAATTTAAATTGTACCAAATTTAGTACACTTAGTACAAATTTCCAAAACTTCCTACACACCCCAACCCTACACCCCCACAGTGATCCCAAATCCAAGTTTCAGGATTCCAACTTTATCGGTTCACTCACTCACTCACAATTCAAATGGTACCAAATTTAGTACACAGTAGTACGCATTTCTAAAACTTCCTACATATCTCAATCTTACACCTCAACAGTGATCCTGATTCCAATTTTCATGATTCTAGCTTGTACCAAATTTAGTACCATTTAGTACACATAAGTATTATTTTCTTAAACTGAATCCTAACCCCAATCTCACACCCCTACAGTAATCCCGACTCCAAATTTCATTGTTCCCGCTCTATATGATCACCCAAATCCAAACTGTACCGCTTATAGTACGATTTAGTACTTTTCGTACACATAAGTAACAAATTTCCAAAACTACGTTCATATCCCAATCCTACACTCCAACGGTAATTTTAATTTCAAATTTCAGGATTGCAGCTCGATTTGTACCTCCAAATTAAATTTGTACCAAATATAGTACCATATAGTACTTTTCGTACACATGAGTACACGCTTTCAAAACCATCTCCTTAAATGGACCCTACTTCTCAACCTTAATTCACACTCCAAATTTAAATTTTTTAACGCTATCCGTTCACATGCTACAGAATTGTACCAAATTTAGTACATTTTCGTACTTTTCGGATAGTTATAGTTCGAGTTTCCAAAAACCCTTTGGTACATCTACATCCTACAATCCATCAACGACCACTAAACCAAATTTCCATTTAGTACCAAATTTCATGATTCGAGCTCTAAGGGTTCACCCAAATCCAAATTTAGTACACGGTAGTACGAATTTCTAAAACCTCCTTCTTACCACAAACCTACACCCCCATAGTGATCCTAAATCCAAGTTTCAGGATTCCAACTCTATCGGTTCACTCACAATTCAAATTGTACCAAATTTAGTACACAGTAGTACGAATTTCCACAACTTCCTACTTAACTCAAGCCTTCACCCCACAATGATTCCAAATTCAAGTTTCAGGATTCCAACTCTAATAATTTCACTCACAATTAAAATTGTACCAAATTTAGTACACAGTAGTACGAATTTCCAAAACTTCCTACATACCCCAATTCTACACCTCCACAGTGATCCTAAATAAAAATTTCAGGATTCCAACTCTATCGGTTCACTCACAATTAAAATTGTACCAAATTTAGTACACAGTAGTACGAATTTCCAAGACTTCCTACATACCCCAATTCTAACCTCCACAGTGATCCTAAATAAAAATTTCAGGATTCCAACTCTATCGGTTCACCCACAATTCAAATTGTACCAAATTTAGTACACAGTAGTACCAATTTCCAAAACTTCCTACATACCCCAATCCTACACCCCCACACTGATACTAAATTCAAGTTTTAAGATTCAAACTCTATCGGTTCACGCACAATTCAAATTGTACTAAATTTAGTACATTGTAGTACCAATTTCCAAATCTTCCTACATACCCCAATCCTACACCTCCACAGTGTTCATAAATCAAAATTTCAGGATTCCAACTCTATCGCTTCACGCACAATTTAAATTGTACCAAATTTAGTACACTTAGTACAAATTTCCAAAACTTCCTACACACCCCAACCCTACACCCCCACAGTGATCCCAAATCCAGGTTTCAGGATTCCAACTTTATCGGTTCACTCACTCACTCACAATTCAAATGGTACCAAATTTAGTACACAGTAGTACGCATTTCTAAAACTTCCTACATATCTCAATCTTACTCCTCAACAGTGATCCTGATTCCAATTTTCATGATTGTAGCTTGTACCAAATTTAGTACCATTTAGTACACACAAGTATTATTTTCTTAATCTGAATTCTAACCCCAATCTCACACCCCTACAGTAATCCCGACTCCAAATTTCATTGTTCCCGCTCTATATGATCACCCAAATCCAAACTGTACCGCTTATAGTACGATTTAGTACTTTTCGTACACATAAGTAACAAATTTCCAAAACTACGTTCATATCCCAATCCTACACTCCAACGGTAATTTTAATTTCAAATTTCAGGATTGCAGCTCGATTTGTACCTCCAAATTAAATTTGTACCAAATATAGTACCATATAGTACTTTTCGTACACATGAGTACACGCTTTCAAAACCATCTCCTTAAATGGACCCTACTTCTCAACCTTAATTCACACTCCAAATTTTAATTTTTTAACGCTATCCGTTCACATGCTACATAATTGTCCCAAATTTAGTACATTTTCGTACTTTTCGGATAGTTATAGTTCGAGTTTCCAAAAACCCTTTGGTACATCTACATCCTACAATCCATCAACGACCACTAAACCAAATTTCCATTTAGTACCAAATTTCATGATTCGAGCTCTAAGGGTTCACCCAAATCCAAATTTTAACAAATTTTCATTTAGAACACATTATTTCCATAAGTACCCTCCTCAACCAATGATTCCGAATTCAAATTACAGGATTCCAACTCTACTAATTCACCCACAATTGAAATTGTACCGAATTTAGTAGTAGAATTTCCAAAACTTCCTACTTAACCCTACACCCCGACAGTGATTTTAAATTCAAGTTTCAGGATTCCAACTCCATAGGTTCACCCACAATTCAAATTG
Organism: Musca vetustissima; assembly: GCF_032173495.1. Lineage (NCBI taxonomy): Eukaryota > Metazoa > Arthropoda > Insecta > Diptera > Muscidae > Musca > Musca vetustissima. Next base: position 32,639 of record NW_026875738.1, on the reverse strand, counting down.
TACCAAATTTAGTACATAGTAGTACCAATTTCCAAATCTTCCTACATACCCCAATCCTACACCTCCACAGTGTTCATAACTCAAAAGTTCAAGATTCCAACTCTTTCGGTTCACCCAAAAAATCAAATCGTACTAAATTTAGTTCATAGTAGTACCCATTTCCAAACCCTCCTACATACCCCAATCCTACACCTCCACAGTGATCCTAAATCAATATTTCAGGATTCCAACTCTATCGCTTCACCCACAATTTAAATTGTACCAAATTCCACCTCGATTTGTACCTCCAAATCAAATTTGTACCAAATATAGTACCATATAGTACTTTTCGTACACATGAGTACATGCTTTCCAAACTCTCCTCATATCGACCCTAATTGTCAACCTTAATTTGCATTTCCAATTTCAAGTTTTTGGCTCAATCCATTCAAATGCTACGAAATTGTACCAAATTTAGTACATTTCAGTACTTTTCCGATACTTATAGTTCGAATTTCCGAAAAATGCCTTTGCTACATCTATTCTACACTCCATTAGTGACCTTCAATCAAAATTTCAGATTTCTAGCTCAACTGGTTCGCCAAATACAAATGATACCATATTTAGTACTTTTTAGTACTTTTCGTACGGTTCTAGTACGAATTTCCAAAAACCCAGTCTTATCTGTCACCTTTGGACTGAGAGTGACACTCACCCAAAATTTCAAGATTCTAGCTTCAGCCGTTTCGCCTGGGCGTTGATGAATCGTTAAATCAGTCAGTCAATCACTTTACTCTTTTACTAGCGTATACCCGCTACTTCGTCAGCGAATGTGGGAAGTATTTAAAACCCAATAGCAACCAATATTAACACTTTTAGAACCGTTTAGTACCAATGTTCTCTTGTTAAATTTCCAAATTTTAAATATAGCTTCACCCAAATCCAAATTAAGTACCAGTTAGTAAACATAAATATATAAATTGCCATAACTTCCTACATTAACATACGAATTTCCAACACTTCCTACATACCCCAATCTTAATTTCAAATTTCAGGATTCTATCGGTTCACCTAAATCCAATTTTTTTTTTTTCAAAATTTAGTGTCATTTAATACACATAGGTACAAATTTCCATTACTACCTACATCATGCAATCCAATGATCCTAACTTCAAATTTCAAGATTCTAGCTCTATCGGTTTACTCAAATCCACATTTGGTACTATTTTGAAACTGTAACCCAAACTGTAACCCTAACTCCAAATTTCAGGATTCCAGCTGTATTGCTTCACCAAAAAATTAAATTGTACAAAATTTAGTACACATTTGTACGAATTTTTAAATACCCCAATCCTACACCCCACAATAATCCTAAATCCAAGTTTCATGATACCAATTCTATCGGTTCGCCCAAAATTTCAAGATTCTAGCTTCAGCCGTATCGTCTGGGCGTTGATGAATCGTTAAATCAGTCAGTAAATCACTTTACTCTTTTATTAGTATAGATATTAACAAAAGATGCTCTACCTTGTATAATTGTACCATGGTAGCAACAATATGTGTATTTTAATGAAGTGATTCCTTATTTATTCGATTTTTAAACATATACCGAAAATCCGCTTAATCTGTGGAAGGAGCATCTTTTTTGTCCACGTCTATAAAATTCCTGTCTATGCATTCAACAAATTCAATTATTTCACAGCCTGAATTGTACAGCACGATTTCTTTATTTAAATCAATGTTTGCCTTCATGTTGTACTTGGCATAAGCCTTAATGTGTGCCGCGTTATGAACGGTAGGAGGAACCTGTATTTATTATTCTCGGAATTTTGGACCTGTTATATTGTCAGAGTCTTGCTTGTCCCTTATATGATTGTCTTGGAGTATTATTACCGATGTCATAATAAGTTCGTTGTCTAGATTTAGAAGATGTAGGATCTAAGTCCAAGGTTTCCATTAAACGCCTAGTCTGTATGATATTGCAATATCACATTTGATTGTATTAAGACATTTGAATAATTAACATTTTTTTCTTACCGTCATCATAAAATTCTATTACTAACAGTTCGCCTTGTCTGAAACTCTAAGTAAATGGGTCTAGTACGTACAGCGAATTTAATCAACCTTGATATATATTTTTTATATGTGTGCACTAGTTTTGGACACAATTAAAAATAAAAAATGGCCAGAAAATTACAGGGGTTTATTAATTGCTTCATTTTGAAGCAAAATATTTTTTGTATTTTGATTACTGCGGATTGTCTATCTCTTATCATCACCATTTGTGAGTAGAAAGTGTTGATTTTGTTGTTGTAGCAAATTTGTGATTGAGCTTGATTCCTTTGGAGTTTATTGTTCCTCTAGTACGCCTGTTTTATTGAACTGTTTTTAGTGGTTCACATTCTCAGAAAAAATCGTTAAGGTTTATGTCGGTTGGTCGCTTGATGCGTTGATATGAACTGATTTATTAAAAGCAAAAATTATTCTACTTGGGTTATAAAAATAAGAAACGTCTTAACATAGGCACTTCACACGATCATGTCATCTGACATAATACGATGATATTCCATGTTATGCTATGTTTGGCGAAGTTGTCTATATACAGTGGTGGCCACAGAATTAAAACATTTACTGTGGTAAATATTTTTTGATCTGCCCTCGATTCGTTTGAAGTATTTTTGAAAATTTTTTAATTCAGAACACTTTGATATACTGCACGTAAGAGATTTCGTGTGAAAATAGAAAATTGTTGCATGCAATTTTTCCATAAATAACGGTTTTTATGAAAATACATCGACTTTGAAGTGGCCATATAATTAAAACATTGTGTGATTATTTAATTCACTGCATTTTTTGAAAATATTTTTTAAAAAGCTCTTTAATTTAGTTAAATTATGTAAACTATGCACCAATAAAATCATTTACAGATAAAAAATTTTGAAAAAATCTGTAAAATCTATCGAAATTTCCAAAAAATTGTACAGTACACCTTACATTCAGAAAATAACCCTTATTATAGAAAATAAAGGTCCGAATGCAGCAGAAATTGCTAGAATTAGTAGAAAACAATAAATAATTCTCAAAATAAATAAATATTTGAAATAAAAACTCAAAAAATGGGAGTTAACCTAAAAGAACGATTCAATTTCGATAGCCTTTATTAAAGAAGGCCGGAATATTTTTGCAGTATGTGAGGAAATTTGTTACTTGGTAACAATAGTTCATTTAATTCTGTAATGTTTGTAGTGTTTAACTTAATTATAATTAAACAACGCAATTGCAGGTGAATATCTAAATTTTTATTCCCAATTTACTTAATATATATTCTTTCAACGGCTGATAATATTGATATCGCAAACTAACCATTTCTGGTAAGTTCCGTACCTTCTGAAGTAAATTAGACTTTGACTCTATTACCAAAATAGCAAAAGCTGTCATTAATACTATAACACACATAACCGAAGGAATAAATGCATTAATGAATCGAAATTTCCGAATAGATTTGGCACTATTAGCTGTGTTCTGTTGAATCGCATTTTCTGAGGTTTTTATTTTGGAAGATCCATATATACTTTTATCAGTGGCACACTGCTTGCGTAAAAAAGTTTGCGAATCCGAATTATAGACATCCAAAGTAGTTTTCTGACGACGCTCGCTGTCAAAAGATCTCGAGGCGCCTGATGTAGGGGATGTATATATGATGTTATCATCCGATCTTAAATAGTATGCAAAGTTATCCGGATTGACTGTGTTGTATTTGGAAGAATATAATAGTTTCGATTCCTCAGAAACAGACTCAAGGCATGGGAGCTGTATTATAGGTGTATCATTGTCATCGTATCCCTGACCTTTATATACGATAAGGTTACTTGGACATTCATTCCCAGCCATCTGGTTATACGTCAATGGTTCCGACATCGTAGATCGAGGTAAACTGCTATATCCTAAAATAAATACAGTTATATTTGTGAATATAGTTATTATACAAACCTTACTTATTTGTTCAAAGTCACCTGGAGGACTAGAAGGAGTTGCAGGGACGCTACTAGCCTTCCTTTTGTTTGTTGATGAATTATTTAATTTTTGTTCGCGCAGGGCGTTGATGCTCTCCGTGAGTATTTCACGTTCAGTTCGGCCAGTATATTTGAATTTAGTTCCCCATGAAAAGAAACCACCACCGGACACGACTGCTGCATTTTGACTGTTAGGAAGACTGTAAATAAAGAATAGTTTAAATAGAGACCAATGTACGCAAAATAAAATAATAAAAATTCAAATATATATTCCATAATCTGATTCGTCAATATTTGCGGTATCGTAGAGAGGTGGTCCATTTTATGTACTCCTAAAATTTTATTGCCTTTGTGGCAGACAAGAGAAGTACAATTATTGTAACATAGAATGGTACATTTTGGTACATTAGTATTGTCACAGAAATGAAAGTGGGATAAAAAGTGGGATTAATCTCGTGTTTAGCTTCTTCAGAAAACGAAAAACTATTTCATTTGGAATGAAAGTACTTTTTATGAAAATCACTTTAAATTAAAAGAAATATATTGATTTTTTAGGTGTTTTTACCGGGTTGATAGGTGTAAAAAAATCTTAAAATTAATAAATATACGGTCAAAAATACATAAATATATTGTTTTTATCTATAAATTCACATTTAATTTAATATACCAATAGTTATTTATTAATAAATAACAGCACTTTTTAACAAAGTATTGTCACACATTTTTTCGTGAAAACCATTCCTTTTTCAATCCAAAGTTATTATTTTTAATGAATTTTACAATTAATATAGCAAAAGTTGAAAAAAATCTATAAAATAAGTTTTTCAAAAGCAGTTTACATTTTTAACAAAATTGCTGTGTTTTAAATTATAGGAATGGTGTTAATACAACCTTGTAGCCATAGAAGCAGAACAAGTTTAACACGGCGAATTCACAATGTATGCACTATGAAATTGTTCCTCAATGGCGTCAATACTATCAACCTGTGAAGTCTCGCATGTCGTCAAGTATATTTTGCACTCATCGTAAATGCATTGGACTTCATTCCTCAAATCTCGAATTTGTTAACTAAATGATTTTTTATACCCTCTACCATGGTATGGAGAGTATATTAATTTTTTCATTCGGTTGTAACTAATAGAAATATTCAGGTCAGGGACAAACGCAGGGGAGTAGGGAAAGCGTACCCGGGGACCTCCTAAATGATTTTTTATACACTCTACCATGGTATGGAGGGTATATTAACTTTGTCATTCCGTTTGTAACTAATAGAAATATTCATTTCCGACCCTATAACGTGTAAGGAGAGGGGGGCACCTTTGAAAACTTTTTTCGTTCAAGCTTCATAACATTTTTTAATTTATAAATTTTGGTTTCTTATAAATTTTAATTAATAGGTACATATGTTACTTTTACAATGAATACACATATGACATACTTTAAGCTTGATATAAATATTTTATTACTGTTTTAATGGACGAAGTCAAAGTGTTCAGAATTCAGATAAAAATTTATTAAAATTATTATTTTGTGCAGCATAACATCGGATAATGACAAATTCGACCTAGTGAGTGTCCGTCTTGAAGACGAAGTATTGTTGGCAGTTGGAGACCTTATTACAAATCCACCGAACTCAAACACATATTCTGCAATTAAGGATAGACTTATTTCCAAATTTGTCGAATCAAGGTAGTGAAATAAACGGCATGAAGCCAACGTCAATTCTGGCACACATGAAAAGACTTACTCCAGGTAAAGGCAATGAGGCAATTATCCGAACACTTTTTCTTGGACAATAGGCGGAAAACATGAGACTTTTCTTACCGCCTGGGAGGAAGAAGACCTCGATAAATTGGCGAAAATGTTTAAAGCCAACAACAATAATTGTGTTCATTCTATTTCTACATCGCAACAACCAGTTGTTGATGCCATTATCCAACGAATGTCTTTCACCGATATGTGCCAAAAAAATAAGGGAACTTTCGGAGAAAGTCGACAAAATCCAACATTAAATTGCTAAGAACACACAACATCGTTCCAAATCCCGAAATCGTTCAACATGTGGACAGAATTCATACCAACGGAATTTATGCTATTTCCATCAAAAATTGGGCGACAACGCAAGAAAATGTAAACCTGATTGTGCAAGATTCTAGCCGGAACTATAGCTGGACTGTCGTCAGTCAAATCGGTTTGCGACAGCGACAACAACAACACATATGAAAGACGTCTACTTCTTTACGACAAATATCCAATTTCTTATAGATTCTGGATCGGCGGTATCAGTTATACCTCCATCTATGATAAAGCAGAAACTCAAGCCGTCCAAACTTCCACTTTTGCTGCAAATCAAAGCGAAATCAAAACTTTTGGAGATTGTGTACTGAAACATGACCTCGGACTTCGACGAGAATTCAAATGGTTGTTTGTGATTGCTGAAGTACACACGCCAATAATATGTGCCGATTCTCTAGTCAACTTTGATTTACTTATTGATCTCAAACAAAAACGCCTCATTGACAATAAAATCAAATTATACACTCGTGGTGACATTTAACAAACCAAACCAGACGTCGTCTTTTCTAAGGTGATTATTTGGTGTACAGTCAACATGAATAGGTGGAAATTATATATGGAAGCTAATCTGAACCAATTTCAGAGAAACTTGCTAGATATTAATTTTTTATTAATTTCTGTACGTGTATGGGTCTGTATGGGCCTTTAGTGTACCACTTACTTAAAATCGGACGAAAATATATATAGAAGGTATATGTACATCTGAACCAATTTCAAGAAAACTTGACACACGAAAGGTTGTAGTATCTGTATATTGTACAAAATTGTGTGCCGATCGGCTAATCTTTGGGTCTTTAGTGAACAATTTAAATTAAATCAGTCGAAAATATATATTGAAGCTATACTAAATCTGAACCGATTTTCACGAAACTTAGCACGCATCATTCTGGACCTAATTCAGTACTCAGATGCATAAATCGACTCAGAAATTGATTCTATCCATATTCTTAAAAGGAACTACGGGTCTATCTCGATTCTTTTTGCCTGTTACAAACATATGCACAAAGGCATAATACCCTGTACCACACTGTGGTGAATGTCTTTGTGCATATGTTTGTAACAGTCAAAAATAATCGAGATAGACCCATAGTTCCTTTTGAGAATATGCATAGGATCACTTTCTGAGTCGATTTATGCATGTCCGTCCGTCCATGTATTTTTGTTAACAAAGTACAGCTCGCATTTATGATCGGATTTGGATGAAATTTGGCACAGGTAACATAATTGGCCCAAGGACGAACCCTATTGAAAATGGAAAAAAATCGGTTCAGATTTAGATATAGCTCTCATATATATTTTCGTCCGATTTAAGGTAAATGGTGTTCCAAAGACCCTATATATCTTTCGATTTGCACGAAATTTGGCATAGAGTACTGAATTAGGTTCAGAATGATGTGTGCCAAATTTCGAGAAAATCGGTTCAGATTTAGATATAGCTCCCATATATAGTTTCGTCCGATTTAAGGTAAATGGTGTTTCAAAGTCCCTACATATCTTTCGATTTGCACGAAATTGGGACAGAGTACTGAATTAGGTCCAGAATGATGTGTGCTAAATTTCGAGAAAATCGGGTCAGATTTAGATATAGCTCCCATATATAGTTTCGTCCGAATTAAGGTTAATGGTGCACCAAAGTCCCTATATATCTTTCGATTTGCACAAAATTTGGCAAGGAGTACTGAATTAAGTCCAGAATGATGTGTTTCGAGAAAATCGGTTTAGATTTAGATATAGCTCCCATATATATTTTCGTCGGATTTAAGGTAAATGGTGCACCAAAGTCCCATATATCTTTCGATTTGCACGAAATTTGGCATAGAGTACTGAATTAGGTCCAGAATGATGTGTTCCAGGTTTCGAGAAAATCGGTTCAGATTCAGATATAGCTCCCATACATAGTTTCGTCCGATTTATTTTGTCCGATATATGGTAAATGAGGCTCCAATGTGCCTATATATCTTTCGATTTACACGAAATTTGGCATAGGTCCAGAATGATGCGTGCTAAGTTTCGAGAAAATCGTTTCAGATTTAGATATAGCTTCTATATATATTTTCGACTGATTTAATTTAAAATGTGCACTAAAGACCCAAAGATTAGCCGATCGGCACACAATTTTGTACAATGTACAGTTACTATAACCTTTCGTGTGTCAAGTTTTCTTGAAATTGGTTCAGATGTACATATACTTCCTATATATATTTTCGTCCGATTTTAAGTAAATGGTACACTAAAGGCCCATACACGTACAGAAATTAATAAAAATTAATATCTAGCAAGTTTCTCTGAAATTGGTTCAGATTAGCTTCCATATATAATTTCGACCTATTCATGTTGACTGTACACCAAATAATCACCTTAGAAAAGGCGACGTCTGTTAGGATACATATACAGAATATCCCCAAAGTGGTGAAGGGTATCATATAGTCGGCTCAGTCCGACTTTACTACTTTCCTCACTGGTTGTACATGACTTTTGGTTTAAGGAACGCCACTCAGACATTCCAACGTTTCATGGACAACGTATTCAGAGTGATTGATTTTGTTTATTGTTATATTGATGACATCATCATTATGTCCGAATCTCCACAACAACATCGAGAACATCTTCCTACAGTCTTCGAAATTTTACGCCGATATGGACTCATCATTAATCCGAACAAATGTAATTTTGGTGTACCTGAGGTGAGATTTCTTGGCTACGTAATTAATGCTCTCTACAGATCGTGTTGAGGCTATCAACAATTATAAAGAAGCCAGAAACCATCTGCGAATTTCGTCGTTTTATTGGTATTTTAAACTACTTCAGACGCTGTATACCCCACGCAGAACATCATCAAGCACTCTTAAACGAACTCGTTTGGAACGCCAAAAAATGACAAACGCAAAGTACCCTGGACACCGGAATTAGTAACCGCTTTTGAGACCTAGAAACAAAACCTTTGTGAAGCCACAATGCTTGCACATCCAGATCCAGTCATGGAACCAGCACATGGAGACCTCTAGGATTTTACTCGAGTAAGTTATTAAAATCCGAAAAAGCGTACAGCATATGATCGAGAATTGCTCGCCATTTACAAGGCAGTGGAAAATTTTCGACACATGCTGCAAGCACGACATTTCGTCATCAAAACCGATCATAAACCGCTCATATACGCATTTTCTCAACGACCTGAAACTCCAAAATTTAGATTTTATATCTCTGTTTACTACAGATGCATTTTCAAGATTCAACGAAATCTCAATGTCGTGATGCGTCTCACGCGAAGACATTCAAAAATCTCAAGAATCCGACAAAGCTAAAAACAATAATTGAAGGTAACAATTCTTTGAAGCTGCAAATAATTCATTTCGGAAATACATCAATATATATATTCCAGAAGCATTGCGCAAAGAAATTTTCAACACTGTACACGGACTTTCACACAGCAAATTCGAACAAGGTACATCTGGCCCGAAATAAAAAAGACATCATCAATTATTGTCGTCGCTGCCTTCATTGTAAAAAAGCGAAGATTACCAGACATAGACAGGCAGATCAAGTTCGAAAATGGGGTATATCGGCCTACGTTTAGGCATAGCCCCCATATAAGGGTACCGCCCAATTTTCGATATTTTGGGGTTCATAAGTTCGCTTTTCAACTGAAGTAGAAACTTAAGTGGATCTGTGGATCACTATGTGAAATGCGAAAGATCCCCGAACATTTATTCCACTTGATTCGATTGTATTATGCGACGAAAATGTATTTCCAAATATAAATATATTGTTACAAATCTTAATAACGATACTTGTAACCACAGCATCACCCGAAGAAAGTTTTTCTACGTCGAGTAAAAACGGATCTGAGAAATCAAAAATCGCTGTTCTTCATTAGCTCTTATGTCTAGCATAAATCTGAAACGAGTGCTGATAGCATAATAAATATATATATTTTTTTCTAAAAATACAAGATTTACATTGCAATACATTTAAAGTAATGACTTTATATATTTTTGTGATCTCAGTGAATATAAAATATTGTCTTTAATTTAAATAAATTTTCACGATTAGTATTGGCTCTTCATAGAAGTGTTCTTCACATTTTCAAATACACGTATACGAATTTGATAATTGCACACATGATCTATATTAAAATAAAACGTTGTTTTGTATCATGCTCATTTACTCTTTCTATATTTAAGGATGGAAACAATTTACTTTTTTCAATTCGCACCATCATAAAAGTTGGTTTTCAAATCGAAGAACAACAATATCCTGAAAATAATTCATAGAATATACAACAGGACATGGCATAATTAGAGAAGGTAGTCTCATTTGAGAATTTTGTATGTATGACGATTTGCAAATTTTAAATAAATTAAACAAAATATGTTTTTTAAAGCTGAACATTGCTCTTAAGATTTAACCATGGTTGTTAAAACTTATATTCATACGTTTTAGAGGCAGGGAACTTCAAAATATTTATAAATATAAATTATTTAGCAATTGTTGTCATTGAACACATGACATGCGTACATTTCCAAGGATGATATTTTCATTTAAATTTTGAACCCTGAATTCTGTCAAAGGCAAGTTTATGAAAAAACATATGACTACATGAGACTACCTTGTATAATCATGCCATGACAACAAGAATAAAAAAATTATCGAAGTTGGTCATAAATACAGAAGGCAATCTCATTTGAGAATTTGATGATGGCAATCTTTTTTAATTTGGAACTCATCTATCAATTTTAAATAATATGAAAAATAAATTCCATAAAATTTTATGTATGCCGATTGGCATATTTTCAATAAATTATACAAAATATATTTTCTAACGCTAAATATTGCTCTCAAGATTTAACCATGGTTGTTACATCTTATATTTATAAGTTTTAGAAGCAGGGAGCTTCAAAATATTTATAAATATTTCCGATCAGTGGCAAAAATTGCTAAATTATTTAGCAAATTTTGCCACATGATATACGTGCATTTCGAAGGAAGATATTTTCATTTATTTGATTTTTTGGAAATTCGTAATTTTTGACCGCAAACTAAGGAAAAAAATACGGAAGACCTTCACCGATTGGCCGATTGGATTATTAGTTTTTGAGTTATCGTGCCCGCCATTCGTAAACACACAGTTTCGAGAAAAATGCGTTTAAAGTTTGGGTATCACTCTTGCCATCACATGATGCTGACCCAATAAATCGGCTATATCTTCAAGAGTTCTGGAGATTTTCACTTGAAATTTTGTAGGGACATTATTGAATTAGAGTAGATTCGAAATAATAAAAAAATTGACACCGATAATGGGGGGGGGGGGGGGGGGGGGGGGGGGGGGGGGGGGGTTCCCCCATATGACTGACATAGTCTGCATTTAAAATTTTGTTTATTGACGTACCAAATTCTACCTGTTCAGACTGGTATAAAAGTGATATAAAGTTTGTTGTTTGTTTTGTTATCTGTTATTTTTTTACGTATTTATACACATTTCACTGGTTTCACAATTTCTGTTGCAGTTTTTCAACCAATATTTTCATAATTTTTATAAGAATTTCTCCCCATTGGGTCAAAAATGCATAAAAATATATGTTGTTATAATTTATAGTAATGTTTATGATAAAGTAAAAAAATTCTAAATGTATCAAAATGTTCAGCTGCCATATATTTGTTACGCTTTTATTTTATTATTTTTTCATTATTTTTGTTGCAAAAGCAGGGTTGTATTAGAAATTTTTACGATTTAGCACAGGTTTTCGAGCAATTCGAGATATTGAGTGGATTTAATTTTATACGGTATATCGTAGTAAATTGAACTCGATTTAGCAATTAATTCTAGATAATTAGACTACAGCTTTTATCGTGAATTATAAAAGCTGTAGTCTAAACGCACTTTTAGCAAATTGTATATACCTGTATACTTATTTAGTTGTCTATTTGTGTATTTGAAATATATTAAATATTTTTAGAAAATTCAACTCGATTTTTAACAAATCGAGTTAATGTGACGATTTGTAAAAGATCGGCATGTTAAATCTATATATAAGCATTTAGTGATTAAAAATTTTAAAATCTTACGTAAAAAACAACATTTGTTCCAAAGCACACCTCCACAAATATCGGCACGTACTATTGTTTGCACATTTAAATCCAACCGTATGTTTTTTCTGAAAATAAAAAATAAAATAAATATATTTCGGTTTAAATGCAAATGCATGAACTTTTGTAGTTTTACATATACCATATACCTCATACGCGATTTTATTTTGGGAGAGGCCCGATTGTACTAAATAATAAAAAAAAAATCCATGTTGCATACATAAATTTACTTTAAGAAAATAATTTCTGGACAATATATATATATATATATATATACAATGTGAATAATTGTATAAAGGGGGAACGCATACGAGGATTAAGGCTGTAACTTATCGGTTGTTACAGTTTTGTTGTGTTGTTTGTAGCGGCCATATTATCATTCATGCCTTTTTTCAAACCGACATTCAAATTTATAAATTGTGCTAATAAGACGCCGTAAAAAAGAAATATATAAAAAAATTGGATGTGAATTTTTAATAATAATAATCAAAAATAGGCTTCAAATTTTATTGGTTTCTTAATGAAATCTCGGTCTCACAATTTTTTTTGTAAGACTGTTGTTGACCATTATGTGGATTTTTATGGGCGATTTTGTTTGATAAATCAGCTTAAATACAATTCGCTCAAAATTGTCATTCGGATCATAAATGTGTCCCGTACTTTGTTTACAATTTAAAATCAACAGACGACGGACATGCATAAATCTACTCAGAAAATGATTCTGTGCATGTTTTCAAAAAGAACCATATATCTACCTCCTTTTTTCATTTTTGTTGTTGTATAAATTACCCTAACGCTCATTGTTGTTATTATTATTATAATTTATTCGAAATAAACAGAAAAACAAATTAAATAGAATAAAAATAATTATTATAAACAAAACAAAAAATAATAAAATAATATTAAAAAATAAAACATATAGAACGAAAATAAAGCACGTCCTCATTTTTTATAAAGAAAATAATAGACAGAGAGAATAGGGCAAATGTCGTAGTATTAGCAGCAGCAGCAGTAGACATTAACTTGAAAGAAGAAGAATAAACAAACAAATAGAATGGAAACGAGACGAGTAAAAAAGTCCTAGGGCAGAGAAATGTGAAAGAATCTCCTTGCCTGTCTACTTTTGTGTTTTGGGATTACGATAAATGCCTGTGAAGAGTACAGCCTTGGCGGTATTATCATAGATCAAGAACATAACATGGATGATTACATTCGAATTTGGTTGGTTCGGCGGCACGTGCTGAACGGAAACTGAAAACAACTGTGGCTGCTGCAACAGTACTGCTCTCCTCATCAACCTTGATTTTGGCAACATGTTTGGCATCACCAAACATCAGGCTTGTTTCCGTGGAGAAGCCACTCAAGTTGGCGATATGCTCGAACAGATTGTTGGTGCCCAATTTGCGTAGAATCGGTACCAATTCCAAATTCTCAACGTTTATGCCCCATGGTTACGAAAGAATACTGGCAAGGGGTAGTATAGAAAATCTCCTGTTTCCAGTTGTTGATTTCCATGCGTCCCTCTTCAGCTTTGGTTCTGCAGTCCAACGATTCAAGTTCATCTTGGAAATTCTCCTTCATGCAGGCAGCCAAATTGATGGACTTATCGAAGTAGATACGATCGGCAGCGGTGAATTCCAAAGGCATTTTCTTGGTACGGCTATAGCGCATTTGTTTCTCCAGACGATAGCCATTGTTGATATGTTTCTTGTTCTTGGCCCACTGCAGACGTAGTCCCTGAACCAGCTCCTCAGTGTTGATGTGCTATCGGTTGGTTTCTCATAGCTCTGGAGAAACTTGCACGACTCAAACCACCAAATCTTCGCCTGGTAAATATTGTCCGCTCCAGAAGTTTCAGACTGCTTTATTTTTTTTTGAGTTCCCTTCTGTAGGACGGACGAATTGTGTTGATTTTCTTTTTCACGTCGTCCACAGTACAATTTTTTTATACTTTTCATTTTAACGATTCATCATACGATTTCATTTTAATGTCGCGTGACATGTACTCTGCACTGGTTATGTCCCAGAGACACCGTTGCATTTCATAGCAACATAGGAATTTTTTTAAAAATTCGTTTTCGGAATCCATCTTATTGTTGAACACATTATCGAACCAACAAACATCCAACATCTGAATGTCACGTAACCATAATTTTTTTGTGGTTGCCTGATGACTGAGAGAAATTAACGGCCACACTGGCAAGCAAACCGATATTTCAACAAGAGTGTCATTCAAAAATGATGGTGTACACCGCTTTATGGGTTCCCCCCTTAAGACATTTACAATTCATTGAAGATACTTTGAACACAATGATTTTCATACAAATGTCGCAGTGTTCATGCAAGACAACATAAGAGACAAAGTAAGCGAATACGTCGTCAACGACAGATTCGTTTACCCTGTAGTTTGAACAGTTGTTGATGGCTATTGTCATCAATCATTCCCCCTTTAAAATTCCAAAAAAACATATTTATTATTTAATTTTTTATAGCATTTAATTTTAATAAAGGTAACCATTGCATTTACTTAATATCATATAATATAATTGACACATTGCCTGAGATGTTAGCGTGATGACTTTCTCCACTTAAATAGTTTCTATAAAAAAACTAAAAAAATTAAAACTATTTGAAGTTTTAAAAATTTCTGTATTGACTACATCTTCTATTGGGATATTTTGAAGACACTCTTACTTATATCTGTTTAAGAAATTGCTTTGCCTATGTTTTTAAAAGTAAAATATTTTAAATTTAAAAGAAATAAATTTTAAATTTTGTTTTATTAACGACACCATCAATGAGTTTTGGTAACGAGTTGTGGTAATATAAAAATGCGCATTCGTAACCTGTTCGTGTTCAGAATTCGAAATGCTGCGCGAAACAGATATATAAATTAAATGAATTCCTATTCTCCACAAATGTTGATTTTCTTGCATACGTATGAAATTATTCTGAGTATGCGTAAAGTATCAATATATCTGAAAATAAAATCAATTAATTTTTAAATTGTCGTAAACGTTTTTAATTTTTGATTTTTAAGGAATATGTTTATACCTAAATCTCCTAAAATACAAGACGTAGGTGAGATTGAGACTCCTTCCGCATCGGGGCACATTCGGCAATGGCGTTTTTGATATGAAGCTCTTATTGTACATCACTAGCTTTGACCTATAGGTATTGAATATCAAAATAAATAACTGTAGCAAAGTTTGAAATCTCTAATAAGCTTATTTAGATGCACGGGTTTTTGTATTTTTACAGATGTTTTTGTAATATTTACATTCCATTTCGTAAGTATTTCGTATATACAACTATTCATATTTTACAGTAGTATTATAAAGAAGTAGTTATTTACAATGCGCATTTTTATAAAAATATTTAAAATATGTTTTTAAAAGAATGGCAGAAAAATGAAAAATAAACTATAAGAAGTACCTTTGGGGTACATTCGGATAGTTCAATATTATTTGCTTAAAATTTTTTTGGGGTTGCCTTTAAAAATAATCCTTTAATATGGTACGAAATTACATATATAAGACCAAACGTTCTTGTATTGATGAAAATGCGATAGAAATTTTTTGATGGTGTGTGGCTTTGAGACGTCATCGTCCGCCGCTAGAAAATATAACCTTAAAAGTCAAACATCGAGTCGCATATTAAAACAAAATATAACCTTTAGAGGATCTAATCTTCAACCAGACTGATAGCTGTGATAATTACCAGGATATGACCATGGTGCTACCTCAAGTTAGGGCACATTTGGCGAATTTGACTGTTTTACAAAACTGTAAAAAAATGAACTAATACTAATTTATTGTATGTTTTTGGAACAAATTTTTATAATTAAGAATCAGAGGACAATAACCGGCCATAAAGTTTTTATATCTGTTGAATAAGTAATGAGAAATAGAGCTCTAAAAAACGTGCCGAATGCCGGTCATCCCCACTGTTATACAAATATTTTAGATGCTTCTTAAAGATCGGTAGTATCTTGTGTTAAAAGTTACTACTTTAAAAGAGACAGATTATATTGTAATTCTTAATTCTTAATTAATTAATTAATATTGTAATTCTTAATTAATAGGAACATTAAAAGGAGTGTAATATGCGGATTTCGCATTTACCGAATAATCTCTTTATGAATTTGTCGATGTTTCGTTTAACGCCAAATGCACTTAACTATGCAAACAACTTAAAAATGACGTAACATGCATACGATTTTCATGCGCCTCCAGTAATATCCTATAAAAAACGAGTCGATATGAAATCGTATACATATGTGAAAATTAAAGCCGTAAGACATTTCAACTTCTACTTTGCATTTATTTGTTTTTAATCCCTCCGTTTTTGCAAATAACACTCTCTCAACAGTTTAATGATCCGATGTTTATACCTGCTTTAACACTAGATTTATGGACTGTGTCAATTTGAAATGTCAATTTCGTACACTATTTTGGTCCTAGGCGCATTTTTGTTCAAGTGACTATATTTTAGGCATGGTTTAATCACAAGGTTAACCGGCATGGCCAGCTGTAGTCTTCATTGACTGTCAAAATTTATTGTTTGAAGAATATATAAACAAAAGATATTTTTATCCGGCAAAAATATCCGTGAACAATACTATAATAATCTTTATATATATATATATATATATATATATATTTATATATATATTCTATACACTAGAGCCCCGACTTGAATCTTTTCGAGTTGCGTCGCTTTTCAAAAATTAGAAAATTCGATTTGAGTCGTTGCAATTTCAAGTTGCGTCGGTCCGAGCTGCATTGTGGATTACTATTTTTTGCATTTGCAGTGCCTGATTTAGCATCTTTTCTGTCGTTTAGCATTTTTACAACTTCTGGCAACACTGAGCGTCACCTGTATATTAACAAAATTTCAAAATTTGCTTTGTTTTGAATATTTCCCCCAGTAAATTAAATTTCAGTGCATTTTGTATATGTATAGAAAAAGGTAATTCGATTTGCGTCGCGATTCTCCGGTCCCCATTAACGACGTAGGTCGGGGATCTAGTATATATAATATTTTTGTGAAACATGTTTTAAGTTTTTATCCTGTTCTGGTTGGTATTTCGCAATTATGAGAAGACTAAGACATGAATTCGCCACCCGATAGACCTCATTTATAGGCCATGTTTACAGCTTAATAAGTGATTGCAATCATGCATGGTACAATCAAACTAGGCAGGGTATATGTTGTCAAAAAAGAAAAAAAACATCTCTACGTTGTGGGCTATAATGTCAGAGTAAATGTAAACAAATGTTAATGTTATGAAAAATTAATTTTCATAATCGAGTTTGGAATATGATTTAGATATTGATTCATCCACAAATTATAAATTTCTTCTTGGCAATGTTGTAGAAATCATCTTTAAACAAATGGGTTTTGGGGTCGCACCTAAATTCATGCGTATGCGTTCAATGGATGTTACCCAAATACACATTGCGTATCAAAATATAAAGTTGAAAATTTTCAACATTGACAATGCGTATTTTGGATTTTTTGTTTTTTTAAAAATTGAATTTCAGTCATTGGCAAAATTTGTGCTTCTATAAAAGTAAACATTTTTCGATCAATTAAAAAAATGGTTTTATATCCATTTTCGCCGTTTTCAACACAGATGCAAATAAAGTCCTTGCGTGTTTGGGTAATACGGACGTCTAACAAACCCTATTAAGGTGAGTATTTTTGTACGGAGCGCAATAATGTAGGTACGACCCTTACAGCCCTACCTAGAATTCAACTAGCTTGTTCGACGTTTTTCACCACAAAAGTAGAACACATGTATTTATATGAATGTTACCGAAATACGCCGAGCGTACAAAATTTCAAGTCGAACAATTTCAACATTGACAGAATGTGTTTTTCCTTTTGTTGAAAATAAAAACAAAACATTCAGAAAATATGAAATTTCGAATGTAAACATATAATATTTGGATTAATTTAATACATTTTCAATTTTGTTTTGCGGTTTGCATTATAGGTAACGTTGTTAGAAAATATTTTTCTATATTTTTCAAAACATTACATACACAGTCACACATTTTGTATCTTACAAAAAATGTAATGATAGTAAAGTGCACGTACACCAATGTAGACCGATATTGATAAGTTTTGATAGGATCAAAACCAATAACAACCAAAAATATCTAAATACAGGCAAATTCATTACATACAGAATAATGGAAGTTACCGCTAAAAGGGGTTCAATTTTTTGACAAGATATTCAAAACAATACATACACACAAAACATGTATTTAGATTTGATAGAACAGAGAAAAAATTGTAATCAGTTGTAATAATTATGTCATGCGTACAACTTATTTTTTTTTTTTTAAATTTCTTTGAAAATGAATGCACGATACTACCTTCCTTATTATACCATGCGGCCTACCATTGAGAAATAGGTCCCATGAGCTGTCGGCGTGTGTCAAATTAGTCACTCAAACAATTGTAAAAAATAGACCTTAGAAAATAAAATATACAAACATATGGACAATATTTCTAAATTAGCTGAGGCCGAGGTTCACCCCTTTATAACTCGGAAATTTTAAAAGTATATTTGAAAAATTGAATAATTTTGGATTAATTGATTTGTAGTTGCAAACATGTATTTTCATGATATTTAATGTAAAACATGTGTAAAAACAGGATGAGGCAACCCAAGTTTTTCATGTTTGTTTCTCGATTTGTGACTAATGTTTAAAAAAATCTCGAATTTAATTGCATTTTCAGTGGATAATTTCCGTTTTAATAATTAACCTGATACAGATTTTGAACAGTAGAAAAAAAGCATAACTAAAAACTTCAGCCAAAAGAGAGATGCACCCAATTTATCTCAAAAATAGGGTGAATTACTACATGCATGGTTCTCGATGGACCGCGTTGAAATAGGATTAGATCGATGCGTTAAAGGCGTACGGACTTTTTGGAAATTATACGCGTTTTACGAGTTTTTGGGCACTTCAATACAACGTGTACAACATATTAGCAGTCAAATGAAATTTCGCAAAATATGGATGGATTGGATGACAAACTTCAGTATTTCCTGGACACCTCATGCGCATCCAATGATTTTGAGGATTATACGGTTAAACTAAACTAAAACATAGTTTTAGTTTAAGGTTATTTCGTATTAATAGAACCAAAGGATTTATTTTAAGTGTTTTGTTATAATTCATTAGGCGGCAACCCTTTTAAATTTAAAATAAATTCCATAAATTTTTGTGTATATTGATTGGCATATTTTCAATGAATTCTGTCAAAGGCAAATTTATGAAAAAATTGGAATCATATGACTGCATGAAACTTCCTTGTATAATTATACCATGCAAAAATCATTGATGTAGTACGATAACAAAAAGGCCGAAATTTTTCATTATTAAAATAAATAATTTTTTTTATAATTTGTATCTTTTGTTGAAATTTTTTGATTAAAATATATTGACATTAGTATTACTTACAACAACAACTTTCCAAGTGGTTGTTGTATCGTTTGTTGTACAACAACACTTATCTTATTTCATTATACAATGGATGCAATTACACAATGAAAGGTATCTTGGACTATAAGTCGTTCATTTTACATATCTTTAATATTTAACGATAAACGCGAAAAATTAATGGAATGTCAGATTTTCTTTTCAAATTCGTCAATATAGACATCGAATACCAATGCTTTTAAGCGTCAATAAATTCATCGGCAACATTGCGAGAGTGAAATTTCGTCGATAACTCTAAACCAAAAAGGTCAACATTTTAATTCAGTATCCCATTTTCCTAAATCCGAAGTTTAAACATTTTACTTCCGAAATTAAGCCCAATGGCTCCAAAGCTAATATTTTGATTGTTTCTTTACTTCTATGTTTCTTATTCAACGTGCAACTTTAATGTTGCCAACCCCCGAATTAATAAGCTAGAAAATTTTTCCAATGTTAAAAATGGCATTTTTTAGCTATTAAATTGTTCATTCTGTGAATATATTATTATAAAATTTTGTCCATTTTTGATATATAGTATTGGTATTTAATAAATGGTATAGTTATATAACCCATAAGTTATTTTAATTTAGGTGTTTCGGGCTAAATATATGTAAGGTCCGTTTTTTTAATTCCTTCAATTAAAATAGGGGTTTAGTATGGAGTGCAGTCGAGTTCAGCTTTGATTTTTGTTCTATTTTTCTTGTGTGTCTGTCTAGAACATCATACTAAATTTTTTCCTGCGGCTTCCTGCGACTCTCGGATTTATGGCAATTTTTTGAAAAAATGCCAATTTTGTGTAGGAAGCTTTTTTAAGGTTTTGTTCAAATAAATTAAAAAAATATGACTTGGAATAGATCACAGCATAGCAGATAAGAAAAAAACAAGTTCAAAATGTCCAACCTGAGGTTCAAGAGTACTGCTCCAAACGTTGATTTTAAACTCATGCACATTTATTCCAAATGTCTTTCTAAAGGGTCCACTTTATGAACCCTGGAACAATATCATTGGTGTAACATTCATATATACACTGTTTTACCTATATTTATGATTTTCGTGGAGGTGGAGTTTATGGACTTTTATTATACCTGTTATGGGGTTTCCAATGACTGACATGACTTTATGACTTTGTCATACGAATTTCGTTAGGGTCGGATACAGGTATCAGTTACCTATGAATGCAAAAATACATATTATTTATAGATTTTTCTACCTATGAATGAAAAATCCGCATTTAACGAATGTTCATTCATAGATTTTTCTCATTCAATAAGTGTCAAAGAACGGGATTATACAAGCTATAAACAAGTAAATAGCGATTTATTTTAGTTCTTAAACAAGTGATGTGGAAAAATGTCAATTTTGTACAGAGAGCTCTTTGAAGTTTGGCTAAAATCTAAAAATGTTTCTGATGTTAAAGAATATATATTAAATAGACTTGGAGTTACGTGCAATACTAAGTACATTTTAGCTTATAACTTTGGTTTGGATTGGCCGATGATTACCAAAATTTCAGAGAATTTAAATTAAGGACCGTAGTATCTAAAAACGTAAAGAACTTTAAAACATGCTAAGTCGACTTAGCATACTATGGTTCGGAGGCGTCGATATGTATTTTACTACATCAACCGAAAAACAATGTATGATTTCAAAAATTAATATTAAAGTTTTAAATATATTACATATTTTGAAATGTATCATCATTTGAAATGTGTTCAGATTGGCCAGTCCGTAAATCTTGTGTAAAAAGTGCTCCAGTTCCGCCAAGTCGATTGAAAATTGTTAAAATATTTAAAATTCAAAAATTATTATTTAGCGATATTAGGTCTCATGTCCTCTTTTATAAAGAGGACATGAGAAATAAGTGGACTAATGCACTATGGTTTATTTTACGTTTATTTTGGCATAAACTTTAATTTTAAAGCTATTGAATTGAAATTTGGTTTGTATAAATTTTTTATGCTCCCAAGATGACCTACCAATTTTCATATGTTGGGGCATTATTTCATATAGCTGCCATATAGCCGATCTGGCCGATTTGCCCAACTTTCTTGTTTATGAAGCTATTGAAGTGATATTTTCATATGATTTGGGACACTATTTCATGTAACTGCATATAGCAAAAAGTTTGTTCCTTACTTCGACTATATTTCCATTACTGACTGCTTTTTTTCAAAACAAAGGCCATATTTCCGTCGTTGGATATTTTGGCTGAAACCGTAGGAGCATGAACTAGCAACGATGTTGCATGTTTATTTTGTGAAGCAATTTCGGAGGCTAATTTATTTTTAGCCTAGGTCCAGCATCTTCATAATTTAATTTTAGCCGACCTATTTTGTTTGGGAAACATACTGCTCATCCATTACTATAATTATACTTTTGCAAAGCCATTTTGAATGTTTAGTTTTAAATCGCTCTAATTTACGGTTGAACTTTGACAAATGTTTTTTTATATAATTAACAAAATCTTTAACTTGTTTTGATATCAAACGCATTTGGTCTTCATTTAAACTGATATTATTGATATTCTGTAACACATATTTCACAAGTGCATCTTCTGAGCCATTGTTGCTGCTCCAAATTTCAATAAGCGCTGCATGGGCCAACACATGTTTATCAGTAAAAACACGTATTGGCACAAAATAGAACAAAAAAGGCTATTTACTCATCAATTAACGCACTTTTGTTAATAACTTGCCATTTACACCTTTTTGCAATGCTTTGCCATTCACAACTTACACCCCATGGAACAAAACTACAATTTATAGATTTTATATAAAGTTATACATAAACAAAACATTTCGCAGTATTACAACAACAGACAAATATGACAAAAAGGGCATCTCGTCTTAATTTTACATTCCTGCACTAACGTTTTCCATAATTACACATTTTAATTTTTTTCAATTTTGTCAAATTACAAGCACTTGAACTTAGCTGATTTTTACCGCCAGTAGTACCAAAACAATGTGACTTTCAAACTGCTGACTTTTAAAGCTCGCCAGCAAAAAAGGGTTGCCACGATTTTGGGGTTCATGAGCTCGCTTTTCAACCGAATTCGATGAAATTTGGTACATTGGGTTATTTTTGGGTACCATATGTCTCCACTAAAAAAATTATAAATATAGGTCCACTTTTTCGGGTAGCCCCATATAAGACACCCTCCGTATATTAGGTTCTTGAGCGAATTCTCTGTAATTTGGTATTCTTTAGTCACATATAGTTCCCATATAACCCCCTACTTATATTAAAATAGCTGAATAGTTCCTTGTGTAGGGCTTGTCCTCATATAGGGTTATTCTACCATAGTATAGGGGATAATCGAAATAGTCTGTTTTACCCTACAAATTATGGAATTCTAAGAAGATTTAGCCATCGGATGTAATCATTCCGCTCTCTAAGGAAATCTTGATAAAAAAGTCGAACCTGACGATAATGAAATATATAGGACAGCATATAGGTATCTCCCCCATAAAATTATACCTCCTGAAGGACAGAATTGAGACACGACATTGATACATGTATTTGTTGTACATAGTGGAGGGTATCCAAAGTTCGGCCTGGCCGACTGTTTTATGCCAGTGGCCCAAATATATAGTTTGATAAACTATTCTTCAAAATCCACCTTGTCGAGACTTTACGATTTCTATGACTTTAAATAAATAGCTGTGTCTGTGTCGATGGTTGTTTGCTTACTCCTACGTCCGCTGAGAATTCCTTCTAGGGCTTATTCAGAGATGTTTCTAAATCAGACGTTAATTTTCAATTTTTACCAAAGTCAAATAACATTTTTTATTTTGGTAATTCTATTCCTTAAAAAGTCGAAAAGTAATATTTCAAGCTTTTTAATTAAAATTACGTGATATTTTGCAAAATCCTACTGAATGTTTACTTTTCTCAGTAATATTGCAAAAGGAAATAATCGCCCATGTGACATGTTCCGAGAGTTTTTGAATTCCCATACTTTTTTAAATTCCCATGTTGTGCAAAATGGTGTGCTCAATTTCGAGCGAAAGTGCGACTCGAAAGCATAGCTGTGTTCAATATGTTACGAAATGTGTTCAATAAAAAACATATGTTTCATTGGAATTTGCAATTTGTTTACAAACAAAATTAAGAAAAAATATGCCTGCTGGCTTATTAATTGCCCTGGTTTCTACCAGAAAAAGTCTAATGATACTGGAACGAGTTAAAATAAGCATTTATGGATATTTTGAGAGAAGTGGGTCCTTTCATACACAAGGGTGCCATTCCCGAAAGCCTCCAGTTAGCAGGTACCTTTCTGGCTGTTGGTGCGTTTCAGTGGGTAGTGGCAAATGATTTAAATATAAGTGTTGATCGCACAACAATGTGTAAAATATTGTGGAGAGTAATGAAAGTCCTGAAAGACAAAGTGTTTGCAAGCTGTGGACAGATGCAGACCAAGATACAGCCATGATGCTTTTATTTGGCATATTAGTGCAGCTAGGCTGCATTAACAAAAGAGGAAATGGTACGCAAAATAGTTGGCTTCTATGAGACAGTGGTTACGCTTTAGGAACATTTTTTTGACGTCCTATAAACAAGTGGAGCATGGATCTTGTCAACATCGATATAATAAAGTGCGCACAACTGTAAGAAACATTATTAGAAGGACTATTGGAAATCTTAGAAGTAGATTTTTTATAGATTCTATTTTTATTTTGATCATATGGTGGTTGAGTTGCCAAATTGATCTCAAAAATGTTACGCGTTGTTTTTAATAAAAGGAGAACTTTTATATTTTCTTTAATTTTACTATAAAAACTAATGTGAATACTGTATTTTTTAAAGGAATATTGTAAAAACACGTTAAATATTACGTCAGCGTTCTTTTTCAATTTGTACGTGCTCAGAAAAACACGTACGATCTCATTTCGTTTTCAATCCACAAGGCTATATGTGCTCGAATTATATTCCCAATATTTTTTTGGGAATTCGGAATGGAACACACCAAATTTGGGGAAATGTTTCACATTCGAGCAAACTCGAAATGCAGCACATGGGCATATAGCGGATTAGTCTCTGAACAAAACCAACAACTGACCACCGAATTTTCCTAACAAAAAAATTCCCAAATTTCACATAGATAAAACTACATACTAGACTTACCGCTTCTCTACTTGCATCGGTGTAACTTAAATGAGCAATGAACATCTTGCCTTCGAAATTAATTTTTTGCACTTCATTCCAACGGAAATGTTGCGAACGTTTGCCGCAAATAAATGTGCTTATACCGGAATAGTTGATACCAATGTACAATTGGGAACCTCGATGATCCTTTACAGGATGGGGATCTATTCCATACGTTTCTAAGCCGCTTACAATACTTAAAAATTCATTTATTACTTCACGGGTGTTTTGTCCTGGTACACGTTTCTTATGAAGCTCCATAATTTTTCTTTCAAGTGATTCCGTTTGACGTAAGGCCAGGCTCATTGACGCAACGTAGTTTTCATTGTGAATTTCTTCGTTGTAATCCCCAAGTTCTTCTAAAAGAAAATTATTTTTACTAATTCTTAAAACGCAAAAAGTTAATTACCCTGGACAATGAGTGATCCCAGTGCTGCAGCTTCTCCTATTGAGCAATATATACGTCCATGTCGTAGATCTCGTTTCAACTGCTGATACAACATAATGCGCCCATGATATGTCAGCCGAAATGGATCTGCAGGGTAAAACTTTACACGAAACGAAAACAGAATTTGGTCGAGATCTGCAAAGGGAAAAAGTACACAATGTTAAGGAAAATACGATGACCTACGCTTTGGGTATGTCCAAGAAGTGTTCTAAGAATCACATTGTAACGCTTAGCGATTAAAAATCGCTTCCACCCGTAACGCATTTTCTTTCGTTAAACAATTATTTGCATTCAAAAGATTATATTTTATATTCTTTAATGCCACACCAGCCCACCTTTGAACACATTCAAGGGGCAGCTTTGAACATGATTACTACCGAATCGTCTTAAAATTCCCTAATTTGTAGGGTAAAACTAACTATTTCGAGTAACGAATAAAGGGGGAGAATATTAATAATACTTGGTAGGAAGATTTGTTACCATATGCGACTATAAAATACCAAACTACAGCGAATTCGGTTTGAAAAAGGAGCTAAAGAACCCCAAAATACCGAAAACTGAGGCTGTTTAATATGGGGGCTACCCGAAAAAATTATCCTATATTTATAATTTTTATTGAAGAATTTTGGTGCCCAATAAGAACCCATCATACCAAATTTCGTCGAATTCAGTTTAAAAACGCACTTAAAAATACCTCCAAAATATCGTCAAATGGGGGGTACCCATATATGGCGGCTATACCTTAAGGTGGACCGATATAGCCCATCTTCGAACTTGACCTGCTTGCAAACAAAAGACGACTCTATGCAAAATTTCTCAATTCCTTCAGAAGATAGTGCGATTGTATCAATTTTGCGTCAATTATGTGAAATCGGAAAATTATTACTAGGGTATATCTATATCTGAATCGATTTAAATCCAACTTAACATATTTCATATTTCCGGCATCAACACTCGAAACGTACAAAACCTCGAAGATCTACCTAAACTTCAACATTTTTAAAAATCAAATATTATATATAGTGGGGAGGGAGGGGTCACCTTTTAACGTTGGGCACCATTTAGCTGCGCCCATAAAATCTCGGTTTAAATTTTTTTCGACCCGCAACCACTTTTTGTTTATGGTAATCTTGTTCTCTATCTGCGTAAACAACTTGGGCCAGTTTTTTTCAATTGTCGACAAAATACATAAGTGACCATGTTTTCGCAGTGCCATTGTAAACTTTTAATTTATTTGTTGAAAGGGCGCAGGAAGAATTCGGTGATCGTTTTCTTTCGTTAAACAATTTTTTTGGATTCCAAAAATCATTTCAAACATAAATAATGTATTTTCTTCCATATATGTTTCCTACAAAAAAAGTTATAAATTTCAGCAATTTTAAATGCCACAGGTGAGACACCTTTGAACATGCCCAGTGTCGTCGATTTCTCAAAATTTTAAATGGGCTAATAAGACTACGAAATTAACTGTATTTTTCATCATATTAATTTTGTTTTTATGTCCCTTTATGTTTTAATAAATTTTGTTCCGAATTTTTTAATTTTCGAATATATATATATATATATATATATATGGAAAATTTCAAAAATCTTTTAAGGGGGCCCCCCATTCTCGGGGTCAATTTTTTTTATTTAATTCGAATCTACACTGATTCAAGAATGTCCCTACAAAATTTCAAGTGAAAATTTCAAGAACTCTTTGAGATATAGCCGATTTATTGTGTCAGCATCAAGTGACGGCTAAAGGGCTTCTCAAACTTTAAACGCGTTTTTCTCTAAACATTTTTTGCGAATGGCGGGCACGATAACTCAAAAACTAATAACCCAATCGATTTCAAATTTTTACACGTTTCTCTGTGAGTGTATAGCTATCGTATGAACTAGGATAAAGCCAATCGGTGAAGATCTTCCTTATTTTTTAACTTGGTTTTTGATCAAAAATCGGCGATTTTCCAAAAATATTTTTCAAAGGTCCGCCATTTAGTTAATTTTAGAGCGAAGTCAATAATCCTAGTTCATACGAGAGCCAGACATGTACTCTTTCTAACACCGTTGGAATTTTCGGATTCCGATGTTCCAGTGAGCAGTTATCATGCCCGCCATCAAAAATAAGGACTTTTCTTTGATCACAAAAAACAACAACAAAATTTTTTTGTATATTATTTTTCTTCCTTTTTAAATCTTCAATTATATATGTGCAAAGTTACAAACATTAGCATGCATTGGTATTGATTTACCAGCCCATTGAAAATCTTGAAAATTTAAAATCGAGAATGGGTGGGGTTCCCTTAAATTCCTTGAAGCTGAGGTTTGCAAGCTTATAACTCGCGAAATATGAACATATCGCATATAATTTAAATGCATTTTTTTAAAATGAAGTGTTCTTGTCAAAATCTTAAAATATTGGTAATAAATAATAAGGTGCGTGGAAGCTGTGATGGTGGTAATGTAAAAAATGGGTGAAAATGTGTTGAAGCTAACGAGTTTTTTGTGTTCCTTCCTGATTTGTGGCTAAACTACACAACGCACGCACATGTGATCAGTGACTATGTTGCAGAATACCCCATGGGCAATATGATTCTAATGTATGATTTTTTGATGTAATCACTGCCTCCACCCAAAAAGAATGCTGACATTTTGAAGCCGGATTTTCGGTGTTTTTTGAATTTTTCTTATAATTAGGATGCGCATCTAGATAATGGACTAAACTAATTATAGGATTGTAGAACTCGTGATTTTGCTTCGTTTAGTGTATATCTCATGAATGTGCTCACCGTAGCTTCTTTGCAATTGGGTTCCAAAGACGAAAATTTGGTGCGTAAATTTTTATAAAAAACATATTTTTGAGTCTGGGTGGCGTAGGGGATGATAGATACCAAGCAACGGCTCTGATTGGCTTTAACATGGCGAAGTCCAGGCTTATCTTGGTCCCTCTTTCATTTCAATTGTGTACACTGACCTCCCCGCGGTGCCACCTGGGGAGCTATTCTCATCACCCGATGAAATAGTGAGCTAACATGTGCCGCGAGTTCACCCATAAGAACTATAAAAAATGGGTTGAGGCGTCGCACAGTGGGTTGAGCAGTAGGCAAAATGCCGATTAATTCAGGAAAGCCGTAATTTTAAAATATTGTTATTTTTTATTGATGGATATTCATAAATACATAAAAAAGCATAATTAGAAAAACAAAAAAATAAAAAAAATTTGTTTCAATATTTTATGGCCTTTTTTGTATTTTGGAAAATGTGGTCTTATATCACAATTTTCGCTATAACTAATCAAAGAAAAATGATAAATCAGAAAATGCAATTAAAAATTAGAGCATACTTAATGTGCTTTTAGGAAAAAAAATTGTTCTTAAAAAAATAAAAATTAATAAATATTTAATCTGTATTTATACACACAAAATTTTAAATTAAAATCAAATTTTTTCTTCAAATTCCATAATTACACATATTTAAAAAAAGTTACATTAGAAAATATTATTATATCATTTTGATCAATATTCATATACATAAACCATAGTATAAAAATAAAACAAACAACCATTACAGGAAAAAATAACTAAAAAATATAATTGTATGGTTTTTTATTTACTTCATTTCATTAATTTTAACAGTATTATTAATTTCATAATCATCTTTTACTTCACAACAATTATAAAATTAATTTACTTAATTATAATCATTTATTTGTTAGTCGTCATACAATTCGTTAAAATAATCTTCATCTGCATCATCTTTCTCACCATTATCGTTTTCCTTTTGTGTAAGGATAAGTAAGTCCAAAGCAGTCTGAGACATTTGCTGTATATTCTTTTTACAACTCTTCCTCTTGCTCCAAATAAATAGATCTGAAGTTTAAAGAAATCTTTTAAATACGTTTTCTATTGTATTTTCCCCGACTGAATTTACTGGAAAAGTGTTCTCAATAGCGTTCCCAAAGTGTTTTCCTTATTTCCTTATTTCTGGCTTCCTGAGATTCTTCATTTAGCTGGGTTATTTTACAAATTCTTTAATAAGTCAAAAAATGCACCAAATCGGCAAAAAGTTGTTCTGGAATTTTTAAGCTGAAACTTCATATTTTAAGAAAATATAAGCAGTTTTACTAAGTTTCACTGATAATTCAGTTGAAATCCAATACAAACATCAAAGATACCTCAATTTTGGAGCAATTTCCTTATTATTTTTTTATATTTCCAAAACATTTATCTAAACAAACAAATATTTTTCATATGCTCAAACACCTGAAGTAGACGGCTCCATAATAAAATTTTCACTTTTAGAAGTCTTTATTAAAAATTTTTTTACTGGAAATATGCAAATTTTCACTTTTAACCAATGCGCGCAAAATTAATAATAATTACTGAACTTTGAAGACACACTACAAATAAAGTAAACAACTAAGAACATTTATTTTGGCAATTAGTGATGTAGAATTTTATCTTCTTTCATTCGGTACCAAAAACGGTTATTAAAGTTAAAGTTCATTTTTAGAATTAATCGCCACTTTGCCTACCGCTCAACCCAGCGTGCGTCGGGTTTGTTCCCCACTCTCGGAAAACCCAACCTACTATGAAAAAGCAAAGAAAAAGAAAACCAAACCCCCCTACTGTTGACGACCCCCGCAAACGTATAAAGGACCACGATCTGCGAATCTGCACTTGGAATGTGCGCACGCTATACAGAACAGGGGCAGTGTTCGCATTGGCGGATATACTCAAGAAGTACAGGAAATGCGATGGAAAGGGACAGGCGTAAGTAAATCAGATGATTACGACCTGTATTATAGCTGCCATGAAACGAGACATGAATTAGGTTGCGGATTTATGGTTAACCGGAGAATAATAGACTTCATCTCCAGATTCACTCCAGTAGATGAGCGAATTGCTATAATCCGTATAAAAGCGAAGTTCTTTTACATCAGTCTAATTTGCGCCCATGCTCCGACCGAAGATAAAGATGAACAGACCAAAGACATATTTTACGAGCGCCTAGAAACAGCATATGACCGTTGCCCTGGCCATGACATTAAAATTCTGCTAGGAGATTTTAATGCAAAAATCGGAAGGGAAAATATCTTTGGCCCCACCGTCGGAAAATTCAGCCTTCATGAAGAAACACCCGACAACGGCATGAGGTTATTAACTTCGCGGCAGCAAAAACATTATAATCATTTAGTTAGCAGCACCAGATTCAAGCATCTCGATATACACAAGGCCACCTGGATCCATCCTGATCAAGTAACGATAAATCAAATTGATCATGTTGTGATAGACGGAAGGCATTCATCCAGTGTTTTAGACGTCCGATCGATCCGAGGAGCGAATATCGATTCGGACCATTACCTTGTGGCAGCCAAGTCAATAATCCTAGTTCATACGAGAGCCAGACATGTACTCTTTCTAACACCGTTGGAATTTTCGGATTCCGATGTTCCAGTGAGCAGTTATCATGCCCGCCATCAAAAATAAGGACTTTTCTTTGATCACAAAAAACAACAACAAAATTTTTTTGTATATTATTTTTCTTCCTTTTTAAATCTTCAATTATATATGTGCAAAGTTACAAACATTAGCATGCATTGGTATTGATTTACCAGCCCATTGAAAATCTTGAAAATTTAAAATCGAGAATGGGTGGGGTTCCCTTAAATTCCTTGAAGCTGAGGTTTGCAAGCTTATAACTCGCGAAATATGAACATATCGCATATAATTTAAATGCATTTTTTTAAAATGAAGTGTTCTTGTCAAAATCTTAAAATATTGGTAATAAATAATAAGGTGCGTGGAAGCTGTGATGGTGGTAATGTAAAAAATGGGTGAAAATGTGTTGAAGCTAACGAGTTTTTTGTGTTCCTTCCTGATTTGTGGCTAAACTACACAACGCACGCACATGTGATCAGTGACTATGTTGCAGAATACCCCATGGGCAATATGATTCTAATGTATGATTTTTTGATGTAATCACTGCCTCCACCCAAAAAGAATGCTGACATTTTGAAGCCGGATTTTCGGTGTTTTTTGAATTTTTCTTATAATTAGGATGCGCATCTAGATAATGGACTAAACTAATTATAGGATTGTAGAACTCGTGATTTTGCTTCGTTTAGTGTATATCTCATGAATGTGCTCACCGTAGCTTCTTTGCAATTGGGTTCCAAAGACGAAAATTTGGTGCGTAAATTTTTATAAAAAACATATTTTTGAGTCTGGGTGGCGTAGGGGATGATAGATACCAAGCAACGGCTCTGATTGGCTTTAACATGGCGAAGTCCAGGCTTATCTTGGTCCCTCTTTCATTTCAATTGTGTACACTGACCTCCCCGCGGTGCCACCTGGGGAGCTATTCTCATCACCCGATGAAATAGTGAGCTAACATGTGCCGCGAGTTCACCCATAAGAACTATAAAAAATGGGTTGAGGCGTCGCACAGTGGGTTGAGCAGTAGGCAAAATGCCGATTAATTCAGGAAAGCCGTAATTTTAAAATATTGTTATTTTTTATTGATGGATATTCATAAATACATAAAAAAGCATAATTAGAAAAACAAAAAAATAAAAAAAATTTGTTTCAATATTTTATGGCCTTTTTTGTATTTTGGAAAATGTGGTCTTATATCACAATTTTCGCTATAACTAATCAAAGAAAAATGATAAATCAGAAAATGCAATTAAAAATTAGAGCATACTTAATGTGCTTTTAGGAAAAAAAATTGTTCTTAAAAAAATAAAAATTAATAAATATTTAATCTGTATTTATACACCCAAAATTTTAAATTAAAATCAAATTTTTTCTTCAAATTCAATAATTACACATATTTAAAAAAAGTTACATTAGAAAATATTATTATATCATTTTGATCAATATTCATATACATAAACCATAGTATATCACCATTATCGTTTTCCTTTTGTGTAAGGATAAGTAAGTCCAAAGCAGTCTGAGACATTTGCTGTATATTCTTTTTACAACTCTTCCTCTTGCTCCAAATAAATAGATCTGAAGTTTAAAGAAATCTTTTAAATACGTTTTCTATTGGATTTTCCCCAACCGAATTTACTGGAAAAGTGTTCTCAATAGCGTTCCCAAAGTGTTTTCCATATTTCCTTATTTCTGGCTTCCTGAGATTCTTCATTTAGCTGGGTTATTTTACAAATTCTTTAATAAGTCAAAAAATGCACCAAATCGGCAAAAAGTTGTTCTGGAATTTTTAAGCTGAAACTTCATATTTTAAGAAAATATAAGCAGTTTTACTAAGTTTCACTGATAATTCAGTTGAAATCCAATACAAACATCAAAGATACCTCAATTTTGGAGCAATTTCCTTATTATTTTTTTATATTTCCAAAACATTTATCTAAACAAACAAATATTTTTCATATGCTCAAAC